>NW_004949147.1:2162712-2183139 GCF_000317375.1 Microtus ochrogaster
AAAAAAAAAAAAAAAAAAAAAGGCAGTCCAGCTATTCCAAAGAATTGCTAATTCCTCCCAGGATGGGATAGTAGAAAATGCTCCAAGGAAATGGCATTTCATTTTCTGTTGTTACATAGTAATGAATCACCTCTAAACTTACTTAAAACTGCCTTATTTCTTGACCTTTTGTTATTCTAAGATATGATTGGGTTCAGCTGAGCACTTCTAGCATTTGGGGACTTCTACAGTTATAATAGGGTAATGACTGAGACTAGGTTTATCATTAAGATTGATCAAGGCTGGAATGACCACTGAGGTTTTCCATCTACAAGAGGCATCTTCTGGCTGTTCGGATTCTCAGAACAGGGAGACTAGGCTAGCCAGATGGCTTAATGTCTCATGATTTAACTATAGGATCAGATTTCCCAGAGTTTGGTCCACCTGGTTTTAAGGGGAGGGCACATGGGTTACTCCTTGGTGGGAGGAATATCAAAATTACATTGTAGCAAAACCATATGGATGGGACATCTTGTTGAGACCATGATAGAAAATATATTCCATGATAACTTGTGTGATAGATCTAGAGAGAAAAAGATTTCTTCTGATCAAGGCAAGGGAACAGATACATCTAAGCAAGGACCAAGTGTGGGAAAAGTCCACAGCGAAGAAGAAACGAGGAGGCATCGGTTGTGGTGTGCACACCTGTAATTGCAGCCCTGGTAGCTGAGGTGGGAAGAGGGTGTGTTTGGGGCCATCCTGGACTACAGTAGCAGGATTTGAGAATGAGAATGCTGAGAAGAAGGGAATCTTGGAGTTGGTGATGGAGAAGAGAGTAAAGCTTTATAAACAGGCGAGTGCTGCTAAAGTTCCTTGTTGTTGAAAATATCTGATGGGAATGGAAAAGATAGATTTTTGAGCAACTATTTTAACCTATTCTAACTGCTCAGCACCTTTTTGTGGCTAGCACAAAGCAACTAGCAACATTATTTCTTACCCAGAGGTGTTTAAATGTAAAGGTAGGGCATGGGGTTAGGGAGCAAATGTACTAAAATTTCATTTTGGAGTGAGGGTGGGTTGTAGTTTGACACGTGGATTCATTTCTCACTCAAAGCACATGGTTTAGTATGGTCCGTAAGGCAGGTTGTCTGGAGACCCTGATACTGGTAAAGAGGCCATTGTGGGGCTCTGGTGAAGGGAGGAAAGAACCCAAACCATTGCTTGGCAGTGATACTGGAGGGTGAGATTGGAGATGCTGGATAGCAGGGTGGATGGGCAGTTAAAGAAAGCAGGCTCTCCATACCAGGTCTAGCAACTTTATGAAGCAGGTGGTTCTAAGTGTTCAGTCATCACAAATGACAAGCTGTCTTAGAAATACTGGTTTCTGAGGTCACACACACACACACAGAGCCATCAGGTGCTGTAATAACAGTCAGTGTAAGACTTGTCTTTCCCGCTTCTGCTTCCGTATTTAGGCCCCACGGATACCAGAATAAGAGACAGAAAGAAAGGAGCCGGTTAAACTGGGCTGCAGAGGATTTGTGGGATTTCAGCTGAAGCGGCTTCTGAGAATGAGGCTGAAGTTAGGAGTTTGCTGAGGACCGGGACTGCTTACTTTTGAGATGCCAGTGCTTAAATGAAGCCCACCTTGACTTTCTAAAAATGTAACTCCTCCCTGCTTCTGAATTGGACCTGGGTATCTATTGCCTATGGGATAAAAATGAAGCCCTCGCCGGGCGATGGTGGCGCACGCCTTTAATCCCAGCACTCGGGAGGCAGAGGCAGGCGGATCTCTGTGAGTTCGAGACCAGCCTGGTCTACAGAGCTAGTTCCAGGACAGGCTCCAAAGCCACAGAGAAACCCTGTCTCGAAAAACAAAAAAAACAAACAAACAAACAAACAAAAATGAAGCCCTCAACCTCACATTGAGTCGAGTCTTTCTTTGCCCTGAGCTTTGCTCTCTCTAAATTCTCTACTCTAGATGAACATTCATGTTATAGACCTTTCCTCATAGCTTTGCTTACCTGTGCCTCCCGCGAGGAATTCAGTGTAGACGAATCTGAGTTTGAATTAAAGCTGCTCCAGTCTGTGGCTTTTGGAATGTTAGTTAATCTCTACTATAGCTCCTCTCAGCTGGAGCCATGACGACTAATAACTGAGCTCACAGCCCTTGTTGACTTGGTGTTCCTTATCTGAACATGCCCGTCCTGACTTTGGTGCCTCACTAGACACCATCCAGGGCATAGCACCCCCAGTCCTTGATTCTCTTCAGCCAGATATCTCGTGACTATGATTAGTTCTTTCGGTATCCAAGGCAGAGACTGTTAAAGCTAGAGTGAACTTTAGGAAACGTTTTACTGAGGATGCCATGGAGGGAAGTGATAAGAAACACTATCCTTTGAGACGTTTCAGCTTAGGGAGAAGAACGCTGTTCCCACCCGGTCTCTGCTCATAGACCAGGAAGCTAGGCTTCCAGTTCCTTCTCTAACCCCCTTCTTAGATAGACATTCGGTGTCTTTGTCCTGTTTGTTCCCTAATTGTTGGATTTTGTTCTCTCCATATCACACAACGATTTATATGTTTTGAAATTCTGCCCTCCTGTCAAGTGAGCACAATTTGTTAGTTTCTTTGTCTTAATTTCCTCTCCACAGTGAAGCTCTGGCAATGTGCTTGTTGATGTTGAAGGATGTTGTTAGCTTTAGAGGGAGAGTTTAACTGGTGACAGGGTGTGACAGGTACATAGAGTTATTAGTTTGGCATCTGCATATAAGTAGATGGTCAGTAACATTTTTCTGTTATTTTTAGGGATTTTTTTGTTTGTTTATTTTTTTATTTTTATTTATTTTTATTTTTTTTTTTTTTGGTTTTTTGAGACAGGGTTTCTCTGTGGTTTTGGAGCCTGTCCTGGAACTAGCTCTTGTAGACCAGGCTGTGTTTGCTTATTTTTGCTGAGGGTTTTACACTTAGACTTATCTAGGCTGTCCTGGAATTCACAGCAATCCTGTCTCAGCCTCCTAAATCCTGGACTTAAAGGCATAAGCCAACATACCTGGTCTTTTTTTTTTTTTTCTGAAACAAGGTCTTACTAAGTTGATGAGGCTTTATAATTTCATACAACCAACCAGGTGATGCTGTACTGGTTTCTCAACAGCCCTTTGAAGTGCATGGACCACTTCTGTGAACTCATGTCAAGTACTGAGCTACAACAAGGTTACAGGCCCGCCCAAGTCTTCCAAGCCATGCTCAGTTCTAAGATGCAGCTTCAGCTCGGAGTATTTGGTAGTTAGTGTAGTCTGCCCAATGTCCTGTCTTGTCTTTGGAGGAAAGTGTCTGACGGCTGCCTTTTGACAAGATTTTTTTTTTTTTTTGCACTTTAAAACATACATTAATTTATTAAATCTTTACTGTAACTTAACTTGTATTGTTGCCATTTTATAGTCAAGGAAACAGATTCAGAAGTTGAAGGGACTTGCATCCAGACAACATAGTTTTGCTAGCATCTTTGCATAAATGCATTTTTGTTCCCATGATATTGTTGATCTGAGTGCTGAGTACCTGCATTCTCAGTTTGTAGCTGACAATAAAAGTTTGCCTGACTCTGAAAAAGAGTTCCAATATGTATGTCCAGATAAAATCATTCTTTAGATATATGATGTTTGCTTTATTGTCCTGGTGTCAAACCTACACCAGCTGTCTGCAGAGCTGCTCTCTGTAGGTAAATTCAGAGTTGCCGCCCCATGCTTTAGCTTCCTTTCGTCTCTCTCCTTCCAGAGTTAATGCCTGTGTGGATGTGGTGATCTCTGGCGTGAAGCTTTTGCAGGCACTTGGTCTCAGTCCTGGGAGTGGAAGAGATCATGCTGTTCTGCACTCAAGAAGTGATCTGGAAGAAGCCTTTGTATACTTCATGGGGAAGGGAGCTGCTGCTGAGCGCTTCTTCAGTGATAAGGAAACCTTCCATGACATTGCCCAGACTGCATCCGAGTTCCCCGGAGCCCAGGTTTGCCCCAATTACCAGTGCTACAAACTTTGTTAAGGGAGGGAGATAGCCTTTTTTTTTTTTTTTTTAACAGGGTTTTTAGAAGCAGCTTTCTCAGTCAGGCATTGGTGGTGCACACCAATATCAGCACTCCAGAGGCAGAGGCAGGTGGATCTCTGAGTTCAAGGCCAGCCTGGTGTACAGAGGGAGTTCCAGGACAGCCTCCAAAGCTATGGAGAAATCCTGTCTCCAAAAAACAAAACCAAAAAAGGGCAGCTTTCTCTTTTCTCTTTCATTGTACACCAAGATCCAATTCTGTGGGTTGGCCCTTTTTGTAAAATTTTGTGTTGTGTATGTCATTAATCCTACTATTTCTTTTACTTGGATTTCTGTTCTGGGTCATACAGAACACCCTCCCTCCTTCTTTGTTACCAGACTAAAGGTTAGAAGTATGTATGTCTGTTCCTAGTTTAGGTTATAATTTATTTTTTCCATATTTGTTTGTGTTTCTATACTTTATTTTTTTAAATAAATGTATTTATTTATTTTACATCCCAGCCACAGTTTTCCTCCCTCTCTTCCTCCCAGTCCCTCTCCCCTCAGGTTATAATTTTTTATATATAGTTTGCAGTAATCTTAATATGTCTGAGTCCTTGCCAAGAAGGAAGGAAAAAAAGATAAGCCCACACAGAGCTCTGTCTAAATCCTTTTGGGAAGGGGTTTGGGAGTGTCTTCACCTTTATTTCGTCTGTCCAGACCAGAGTGTTTTGAGAGGGTGGAGGCTAATGTTCTGTGAGAAGGGCTGTCCTGTGTGTTAGGGAGTTGTCAGCAACCTCCCACTTCAGACTGCTAAGTGCAAAGCTCTGCTCTCCACTGTGATGGCCAAACTATCTCAGACACTCTCCTGTGTTTCCTGTGGGGAAGAGGCGCTGGCAGAATCACACTGTTTGAAATCTGCTGGTCTAGATTGGTAGTTCTCAGGCTGAAGTATGTGTTGGAATCCCTGAGGGGAGGTGGGATAGGGACTCTTAAAAGAAATTGCCACTGGTGTTCTGAGATCCTGTTCAGTCTGTGGAAACCTAGAGTTTTCTTTTCTAGCAAGTTTCTTGGTTAACACAATTGGATTGAGGACCTTGTTTTGAGAACCACTTGTTTATAGAGCAAAACACACTAGACATAGGAACTTCAGTATCTTTAGCTCACCTGTGATTATCAACAAAACCCTAGAACCCGCATGGTAGAAGCACAGTGTGTGGTAGAAGAGTCAGTTCTAGAGTTGGAGATGCAACCTTGGCTCTTCCCATCTCACCAGCATGCCTGTCCTCTACGTACCCTAGGGATGAGTTTTGGTTCTGATTTCTCTCATCCCAGCACCACTAAGCCCCAGTAATTCTTCCTCCTTATGTAGGGCCCTCATTTTATGCAAAAGACAGGTCTCACATAAGTATGAACCTGAATTCTGACTAGGGAAGTTTTTTGTTTTGTTCTGTTTTTATAGATTTATTTTTATTATGTATACAGTGTTCTGCTTGTATTCTGCCTGCAGGCCAGAAGAGGGCATCAGATCTCATTACGAATGGCTGTGAGCCACCATATATAGTTGCTGGGAACTGAACTCAGGACCTTTGGGAGAGCAGCCAGTGCTCTTAACTGCTGAGCCAGTTCTCCAGCCCTGCTAGGGAAGTTGTTAATATATTTTTAATTGGTACCAATCACAGGCAAACCTTGGTGACCATTTTGATTTTGATCCCTTTGAGATTTAAATTCGTTTTGTCTTCTGAAGTGGCCATCCTGAGCATTAGAAATGAGTGAGGCATTAGCCAGCCAAGTCTGTAAAGGACACAGTTGTCATATCCATCCGGACGGCTCAGCGCACCAGCAGAAGTCCTCTCTTGAAAGGGAACACTAGTCTTTATGATCCTGGTATTTAAGCCAGTTTGCTTTATGTCCTCTTCTGCTTTGATGGAGGGGGCAGGAATCCTATAGGAATTAAATTCTGCTTTTCGATGGTCCACATTATTTCTAAATGCTAGAAAAATGTCTTGCTTACCTTCTACTGATGCCTCAGTTTGGTACCTTTTCAAATTACCATCAGCTGTAAGGCTGGTGGCCTGATAACCAACAGATAAACCATCCTGTGGAAACGATGTGTCTGTTTTGTAGCAATCTTGAAATTTCCCTAACATTTCCTAGTGAATTCTTCTATCCATTGTAGTTAAGTAAAACGTTAAATCTGACATGTAGACTAAATTTGAGCTACCCATCACAGAAAATTCCAAATTTTTATGTAGAAAGCTATCTCTGTCCTGCATAAACAGATTGATTGACCTAAAGCACAGGGTGAGAGTAATGGCCAGCCTCTAGAGTAAGTTGTTTAATCTCTGCCTCTGCGTGGGTTAAGGACCAAAAAGATGGAGTGTTGCTCAGGGAGAACTTCTCAGGCTTCTTAACTGAACTGGCTGTTATTTGAGTTTCCAAGGCATCCGAATCCATGCTTAGCAATATGAAGTACCAGCTGGAACTGCCTGCTTTCTAGATGAGAGCTGCAGTGTGGAGAGACTAGGAGTTGTTCTGTGTGAGGGACTTTACCTGGGAGAGTTTATTACCAGGGCAGCCATTGTATTTCCCAACATGTCAGTGTGCTACTTCTACCCTCTCTCCAAACTTAGCAACAGACACTTACTTAGCCCATATCCTAAGAAGGTGATCCCTAACCTGAAGGAGCTAGTTGTGTTCCAGATGTTTATCACCTAAGAGCTGAAGCTGTATTAAATGCTATTCAAATTAGGTGGTAAGAGATCCCTAATCCTGTCTAGAGAGGACCATTTTGGAGACTGAGATGTCAGTGGGGAAAGGAGAGCAGAGACAGTATCATATGTTGTTGGAAAGGACTCAGGACTCTAATATAGAAGGGCAGGGTGTCCTAGCCAAAGGTCCAGGGACCCAGAGGAAGGCTGACTTGGAGAATTACCTTTCACCGCTGCAAGATAGGGGTGGAAGAGAGATCATGAGCTGAAAGCAAGAAAGGCTCTGTACACCCACTGTACACAGTGTCAATGTCAGCGTTCCTCCGTGATGCTGCTTCTAGTCTCTTGTGTCCGTTTCCCACAGTATCCCCTTGGTCCTTTCTTACACTTCCCTCTTTGCTGGCATTTCCTCCTTAGGCCTTTCCTTGTAGTAAATCTAATGTGGATTTGACACTGGGAAACAGGCAGCACAGCTACATACTTCACTGTCTATTCCTAAAGTGGATAACGTATAGAATACAAAGAGAGGATGTGATTAATTATTCATAATGCACATCTCTCCTTGGTGGGGTAATTTGTAAGCTGAAAAGTCTGGGAGCAATGTTTGTCCTTTATGCAGCTACACTTACCATAGAAACTGAAATTTAAGCTGTGTTGTTGGAGAAACTAGTGTGCAGCGCAAATTCTAATTGCTCTTACTTATAAAGACCCAGAGCCAGATATCAGGGTAAATGCTGAAAGATGAGAGAGACAAAGGAGCAAGCCACAACCAACTCTTATCTGCTGTCTCCTGTTTCCTCTCACCTTATATTCCCCTCTCCACCCAGCCATATCACTTCCTGCCTGTCTGTACAGACCTCCAGACCTCTATGGTTAACTAGCGGCTAACTCTGCGCTCTGATCTTCTGGCAAACTTTATTTGTTAGAGGACAAACAAAATATCACCACACTAGTGTTATTTAATTAAATGATCATAACTGGAAAATTTATGCATACAAATTGGAACCAAGCAAAGCAAAACTTACCTGTATTATAGACATTGAATTAAATAAAATACAAAATATATTTTAAAGGTACATTTTAAACTAGGCATGTTGGTTCATGCCTGTAATCTCAGCTCTTTGGAAGCTTGATATAGGAGGATTGCTGTGAGCTCAAAGTACCCTAAGCTACATAGCAAGACACTGTGTCACCCACTTCTCCACCCCAAAGTCCCCACAGAAAATTACATTTTAGAGCCCAGTGTGATGATGTGAACTCCTAATCTCAGCACTCAAGAAGGAGAGGAAAAGAACAAACAGATTAAATGACGAAAAACAAAACTGCGCAGCTACGTCTTAGGACTAAGGATGCAGCTGAAAGCACTCACAGGCCCTAGACTCCAGCACTGAGAGAAGGATGTGCTCAGGTATTGAGTGATATTTAGGAGAATGACATAGTCGTATGCTCCATTAAGGAATCACAGGATGTGGGATAAGGTACAGTCATACCTTTTGTGTTTTCTCTTCTCTGCTTTAACTGCCTGGAAGCTCAGGGCCAATTTGATCTAATTCAAACAGCCATACTGATTTTCATATTTATTCTCTCCATCTTTCCTTATTACTCCATGTCTGTTTTGTTTTGTTTGCTTTGAGACAGGGTCTCTCTGTGTAGCTCTGACTGTCCTGGAGCTTGCTTTGTAGATGAGACTGGCTTTGAACTCACAGAGTTAAGCCAGCTTCTGCCTCCAGAATGCTCGAATTAAAGGCATGGGCCACCGTGATACCTTGCTTTGTTTCTGTTTTATTAACCTCATTTGTAACCTTTGTTGTCAAGTCACCTCCAGGCTTGGTGCAGGTAGCCTGGTGATAGATACATGTGATCCTAGCTTATGGGAAGTGGACAGAAGGATCAGAAGTTCAGCACTAGCCTCAGCTACATAGGGAGCTTGAGGCTAGTCTGAGCTACATCAAACTCTGTCTCAAAAAACCAGGAAAAAAGAAAAATCAAAATATATTAGTGGGGGCCGGGGTGATATCTCAATGACTCCTCTTGCAGAGGACCAGAGTACAATTGCCAGCACCACATGGAGGCTCATATTTCCAGGGGATCCAATATCCTCTTCTGGCCTCTTCACGTATCACAAACATGTGGTACACAGACACAGACATAGGCAAGACACCCATAAACACAAAATAAAAACAATTCCGAAAAAAGAGTTAAAACTGCTGGGGTAGAAATGGACTGGTTTTTTTTTTTTTTTTTAAATATTTACTTATTATGTATGCAATATTCTGTCTGTGTGTATGCCTGAAGGCCAGACCTCTTTACAGATGGTTGTGAGCCACCATGTGGTTGCTGGGAATTGAACTCAGGACCTTTGGAAGAGCAGGCAATGCTCTTAACCACTGAGCCATCTCTCCATCCCCGAAATGGACTGTTTTTAACCTTAGAAATGATTAAGCTTGGGTTATGCACTTGTTTGAGTGCTGATAACCTTGAATTGTCTTACAGCACTATGTAGGAGGAAATGCAGCTTTAATCGGACAGAGGTTTGCTGCCAATGCGGACTTAAAGGTAAGTCACATTTCCAGATTAAAACATGTCTTTTTAAAATTTATTAGTTTTTATTTTATGTGCATTAAAATGCAGTGTTTTACCTGCATGCATGTCTGTGTGAGGGTATCAGATCTTGGAGTTATAGACAGGTGTGAACTGCCATGTGAGTGCTGGGAATTGAACCCAGGTCCTCTGGAAGAACAGTCAGTGCTCCTAACCACTGAGCCACCTCTCTAGCCCCAGTGTCTTTCAACTGGTGTTTCCTCAATGTTAAGAGCAAGAGTGGGTCTTGGTTTCTTTCTTTTTTTTTTTTTGCTTTTTCGAGACAGGGTTTCTCTGTGGCTTTGGAGCCTGTCCTGGAACTAGCTCTGTAGACCAGGCTGGTCTCGAACTCACAGAGATCCATCTGCCTCCCAAGTGGGGTCTTGGTTTCTTAATTCAGTCTGTGGGTCTACTTAAGCTTCTGGTGAGAAAGCAGTATTGTGTTGGGGATGAATGTAGTAACTAATGATGTTTGGGTACTTACCGTTTGTTAGATCAGTTCTTCTGCAGTCATGAAAGGATAGTTAATACTGCTATTGATAGGACTGTTCTTGCTTTCCACATAAGGAAATGGGAAGCCTAGAGGTATTCACACTAATACATATGGATGCTCAGATGCTATCTAGATAGCCTGACCTAAGAACCCATGTTCTGGTGAACATGTAATGGCTAAAAGCATGTGGATTCTGGAGTCAGGCTAAGTAGGAGATTAATATAAGTGATAAGAGAAAATGGAGTTGGTTGTGTTGGTAAACCTGGATCCAAAGTGCAAAAGCATGAGAGCTGTCAGGTGTGGTGACTCCAGAGACAGAAGCAAGTAAGGAGAGGTGTATATTCAAGTCTTAACTTTTTTGATGTAAGTAGACTTTTAAATGACCCCTATAGCCAGGTGTATGGTACACATCTATAATCCCAGAAAAATCACAAGTTTTGGGCCAGGTTGGAGTACATAACAAAACTCTGCCTCAAAAACAATCTCCCAAATAAATAAATAAATATTAATTATTTGCTTGTGATATGTGTAAAGTAAAATCTGAGTAAGTAGTGGGATAGATGTAAAGGGGAAAGCCAGCGTGACTGTAGTTGCCTTTGCACTGTAAAACAAAGTTTGGATTAGAGCTTTCAAAAAAGAAAAATATATATCCAAAACCAAAATGGTAAGCAGAGATTTAACAAAGATGATTTCAGTATAATAGCAATAGCCTCCAACTGTCCTCCCAATTCCACTCAGTGCAGAAGAAAACTGCTTACTCAGATGCTATTTTAAACCTTTCAAATGGACTCTCCTGAGGCTAGTGTTCGTTCTGTCTCTGCAGAAGCTAGCCTAGGACTACAAGACATTATAATAAACAAGCCTGGCCTTGAGAGTGGAAAAGACATGGCACTTGCTCTGTCCTTACTGCAGTCTCATGGTTTTATGATTCTCAGAATTAAGACGTCCTGAGAGGCTAAGTAGGGTGTCCAAGGTTACCTAAGCTAGAGAATGGAAGGGCTACAATGTAAACACTACACTCCAGACTGACTACCTTCCTCTACTGCTCTCAAAAATTCAGTTTAACTTGTCCAAATGCATCCCAATATGGACCAGATAGTACCTGAGAAATAGCAGAAATTAAGAACTAGGTTTTCAGCTGAGTGGTGGTGGCACACATCTTTAATCCCAGTTCTTGGGAGGCAGAGGCAAGTGGAGCTCAGTGATTTCAAGGCCACCCTGGTCTTGTGCTACAAAGCTGTAGCACAAATAATATAAACCAAGAGATAGATATTGCATTCAAGCTGAAGATAAGGAAAATAAAGCAGCCAAGCCAAGGAAATAATATTAACTGAGTAAACAGGAAGTGTGAGCAAATGATTTCCAAAATAAATGAGAAATGACAGAAACAGCTGGCTGCCTGGACAGTCACCTAAAATTCCTCTGCAATGTTGGGGCATCCATTTTCAGCCTAAAGGCCTAGAGTGTTTGACAGACTTTTCTGTGAAGAGGATTTTTGAAGGACTATCCTGCCTGTCTTGACAAGGTTTAGTGTCACTATCTTTTGTGTCCTGCTTGTCTCATTAGGATAGCGTACTGTCAGCAGCCTTGCCCAGCAGCTTACTTTTGCCACAAAGAAAATAAACTCCATGTGGATATTGTTCGATGCCCATTATCTATCTACTATGAAGTAGATTGTTACTACCAGAAGCAGACATGTCTCATTGTGAAAAAAAAAAACCTATGTTAATTAAAACATCTTAAATGCCATATTCTATAGATCTCTGAAGTATTTGAAGATGACCTGTCTATTTAAAATATATCTCTATTAGACCTTGAGAACATACTTAATATGACTACAAGTTTAATTGTACTAGGTGACTAATTACTAACCTGCATTTCCTCATTATCCTAAACAGTTGTGATAATAACTTTAAAGAACTAGAAATTTGGATTACATTATTAAATGAGTTGTATAGGTACAATACCTTGGACAAGATTAGAAACATAAATACAGTATGTTTTAACAAAATTAATCTCAAATTTGTATCAGTATGCAAAATTTGTATAATATACAATAATAATATATAAAAATCTAATCCAAAATATTTGAAATTAGTAGTTGCTTTTTAAAAGTAGATTCAATAATTAATTTTGTTTTATCATATCTATATTCTCCTTTTTTTCTTTTCAGAGTAGATTCAGTAATCTACCCTTTTATCATATCATATCATTCTCCCTTTTTTCTTCTCAAAAGAGGAACTCCGAATCTCCTTTGTTCAGCTTTCCTCCTGTTTCCAATCACAAATTGTAACCAACCCCCAACAATGACAAATATCTATAACCCATTGAAAGACCAAAACCCACCCACCCGTACCTCTTGGGAATGTGGGTGTCATAGTCTTAAATTTACTTCCTGCTGTCTGAGGGCAATGGTATCTTTAGGGGATCCTGAAGAGAAAAATTTGGGTTAATTGTCAAGTCCTGGGAGAGGCAGCTCTATCATTTTTTGTCCAGTCTCTGTGTAATGGAAAAGTGCAGGGCTGGTCTCAAGTCCTGGCTAGAGTAGTCTGTAAGGCTGGATCTTCTCAGTCAGCCACCTCAAAATTGTTCTGAACAGTTTGTAGTTCAAAGCCAATCTTTAGATAGTGTTTTTCAACTTAGTGGTGTTATCATAGTCCTGGAGGAATTGTCGTTGTGGGGCCCCATCCTCCT
The DNA here is from genome assembly GCF_000317375.1 of Microtus ochrogaster. Lineage (NCBI taxonomy): Eukaryota > Metazoa > Chordata > Mammalia > Rodentia > Cricetidae > Microtus > Microtus ochrogaster. Next base: position 2,175,182 of record NW_004949147.1, read on the forward strand.
TTCAGAGACTTCAGAGGTCACTGTTAAGCATGGTCATGACTCACTGCAGAAAACTAATAGAGACTCAAACCCCAAATAATGTACCAGAAGGTAAATAAAGCCTTTTTCTAGAAGTAGTTAGTATTCTATACAACTGTTAACATCATGATATAAGGATATATGTGTGTGTGTGTATATATATACATATATATGTGTGTACATATATATATCATGTATATGATATATAAATGTTGTAAATCTTGGGATACTATTTATACCTTAAGAAAAACTGTTAAAGAGTCAAAATAAAACCAAAAGATTATGAGATTAGTGGCAATAAAATAGTTCTTTTTTTTTTTTTTAAATATTTATTTATTATGTATACAATATTCTGTCTGTATGCCTGAAGGCCAGAAGAGGGCGCCAGACCTCTTTACAGATGGTTGTGAGCCACCATGTGGTTGCTGGGAATTGAACTCAGGACCTTTGGAAGAGCAGGCAATGCTCTTAACCACTGAGCCATCTCTCCAGCCCCAATAAAATAGTTCTTAAATTTTTGTTTTTCTTCTGTCCCTTATCAGGTGGCTCTTCTGACATGAGACAGAGATTTTGAATTCTACTTTAATAAGCATGCTTGGGTTTAGAGAAGGAGAGCCACACTCCAACTTCAAAGACAGCTTTAATCTTTAATTGGACTGGACTTCAAAAAGACCATTTACATTATATGTTTGTAGAGAACAGCAGAAACAAACATTTGGGAAGATTTATGAAATTTCATCCTGTTGGAAAGGTGATATACCAACAGGCCAATTTGCTCTTTTTTTGTTTTGTTTTGTTTTGTTTTTTGTTTTTTTTTTTAAGATGATTTGTCCTTTTTCTTCAGATGTCTCATTTGTCCACTGTAGTAATAAGAGCGGTGGGCTGCGTCCCCGGCACCCGGCCGCCCCCACGGCTAGCTTTACCCGACATTATTACACGGAAACTGTATTCTTTTAAACACTGCTTAACCCATTAGTTCCAGTTTCTTATTGGCTAGCTCTTACATATTAATCTAACCCATTTCTATTAATCTTTGTAGCCCATAAGCTGGCTTACCAAGAAAGATCTTAACCTGCGTCTGTCTGGAGTGGGAGAATCATAGCGACTCACTCACTCAGATTCTTTCTCCCAGCATTCTGTTCTGTTTACTCCGCCTACCTAAGGGTTGGCCTATCAAATGGGTCTAGGCAGTTTCTTTATTAATGAGAAATCACCCCACATCAGTCCACTAGTCTTCAGATTCCTTAGCTGTATTCCTTCACTCTCCTGAAAAGACAAAAATAAAACCCTTCCCCAACCCTAATTTTGGGGAGATTCTCTTTTGACATGCCATATCTGATAAAATGAAAAGATTTGTTAGTTTTATAGGTTAGTTTAGATTAAACAGCCATGCTGTTTGATGAACTATCATCATCTCTTCTAATTAAGAAGTGTCTCTTGTTCAAATTGAACCTTTATCAATTTTGATAGTATCCATAGTTTTTCTTCTCCTGTGGAAACAAAAACAAAACCCTTCCCCTAATGTAACTCATGTCCTGGTTTCCATTCTGAGGTCAATATATCTTTAAAGTATACTGGCTGATTTAATTCCATAGTTTTTTCTAGTATTCACTGTCTCTCCACAGCTGTTGTTCCTTTCTCACTAGCAATTCTAAAACTCAAAGTTAATAAGGCATTATGCAATCTATTTCTGGGGGTCTTGCATCCCTTTCTGTTTATTTAACATATCCTTTGGAGTTCAATTTGATCTTTCTATAATTGCCTGGCCTGTATAGTTGTATATCTGTAATATGCTTTATATTATAATAAGCAAATAACAGTTTCATTTTCTTAGAGATATATGCTGGAGCATTGTCTTTATTTGTACAGGAATACCCATGATGGCCATAGCTTCCAGAAAATGGTGTGATTACTGAGTCAATCTTTTTTGAACTCGAAGGACTTTGATTCATTTTACTTAAATTTTCTGATTTGCAACCTGCCTTACCTGATTTATTTGCATCAGTATAGAATATAGGGTCTCCAGATACTGATTTTTCCCATATAATGTGAAGAAGGATCCAGTTGGTTCTCTTTGTGAGTTGAATTCTCCTGCTTTTGGAATATTTGTTGTTAATCTCTCCTAAAAAATTACTTCAAGATCTTTCCTAGGGTTCACTTTCTTCCTATAATTTGTCAATTTCATCATTAGCGAATGGTACTACAATTTCTGCTGGGCCTGTTCTGTTAATTGATGAAGTCTCAATTTTCCATTTAGAATTAACTTAGAGACCTTTTCCACATAAGTTTTTTAATTTTTTACTTGGTTTGTGTGGCAAAAAGATCCACTCTAAGATAATATCTTACCTCTGTGTTAAAATTTCTGTAGGTGAATGTTTGGAGGGTAATATGACCAGAATGCAGTTAAGATTTGGATCCACATAATCTACATGTGCCTTCTGTAATTTCTTATCTATCAAAGCCATTTCTCTCTCAGCATGAGCTGATGGTTTCCTGGGACTATTTACCATCTTATCACCATCTAAGGTTTTGTTTAAATTACTCAGTTCATCAGGCTTTATCCCAATAGTGGGCTGTGGATTGGAAATGTCTCCTAGCAATCTTTGAAAGTTATTAAGAATCTATAATTGATCTCTCCTAATTTGTACCTTTTGGGGTCTAATTTTTTTGTAAACCTATTTTATAACCAAAGTAATTAATAAAATATCCTTTTTGTATTTTTTCAGAAGCAATTTGTAATCCCTAGCAAAGCAAAATTTTCTTTACTTCTTCAAACATTCCTTCTAAAGTATCTGTATTTTATTAAACTGATAAGATGTCATCCATATCATGGTAAACTATAGATTGAGGAAATTTCTTACATATTATTTCCAATGGCTGACATATAATATTGGTATAGGATGGCCTATTTAACAGTCCCTGTGGGAGAACCTCCCATTGATATCTCTTATCAGACTGAGAATTATTGTAAATAGGCACTGTGAAGGCAAACTTTTCTCTATCTTTTTCTTTAAAGGTATAGTGAAGAAACAATCTTTTAAATCAATAGCTATAAGACCATAGAAAAGGCAAAGGAATTCCAGAGTGTAGAGAACCCATTGGCTGACTCACCTTATTAACAATTCTTAAAACTGTTACCAGTCTCCATTTTCCAGCTTTCTTTTTAATAACAAATATAGAATTTCAAGGACTGGTTGATTTTTCAGTATGCTGAGAGCATTTAGTTGCTCCTGTACCAGATGTTTTAAAGTCTGCAGTTTCTCTGTAGTTAAAGGCCATTGCGCAACAGTTTTGTCTGTTGACCATTTTAAAAGTAGGGCTGTTGATGCCTTTGGAAATTCAGCAGCTGTTGTACCCTGTTCTTGTACAACCTGAGCGGTCGGTGACCATTTTTTTATAATAACTTCTAATATTTGTTCCAGAAATGTAGGTTAATTTATGGTTTGTTTCTAAGATTTGGAGAATATTAATCTGAGTATTCCATGTAACAAATCATGTTCCCACAAATTCTTTGCTATGTTAGTCACATATGGCCTTAATTTTCTTTCCCGTCCTTCTGACTTTATACATTTGATCTATCTCACGCTCTGTTTTACCCGAGATAAAGTTCTGATCCCTAAAAGCTGAACATTTACCTCCTGAAGAGGCCAATTTGGATACCAAGATTCTGGTCAAATTATTGTTACATACACACCTGTGTTTACCATACCTTTGATGACAACATCATTTATTCGTATTTTTAATTTTGATCTTTGTTCATTTATATGTTTGTCAAAATACTCATTCTATTGTTTCTCCTGAATTTTTTGTTCTCTCTTTTATAGCTGTTCTATTATCCAGAGCAGTATGGTTTCTTACAATAGGCATTATGTTCTTTAATTGCTCTGGGAAGGAGTTTTCCTCTGTGATGACAGGAAATGACAGGACCAGATTTGGCATAGGGGCCCCTCAAAGAGTTTCCCTATGGCAAAGGGTTACTTTGAATATCTCTTGGCTGATCTACATTCATTAGTCCAATGTCTGCCTTTGCCACACCTGCATAATCTAGAAGGGAAGGCATTCTGTTTGGATTATGCTTAGAAAAAAAACATTGTTTCTAGGAATATCCTGTTTATAATCTCTTTTGAGGTGACTTTGTTTGCATCAATTATAAACACTTGACATTTTGATTTTTCCTCAAACCTCTGGAAATCACCTCTCCTAGCCTAGCATCATCATTGTCATGAGATTTAATATTGATTATATCTCAGATCCATTCCTCCAAAGGTCCTGACCTTGCCTTTTTTTTTATTTTTATTTTTAATATTTATTTGTTTATTTATTTGTCATGTATACAATAGTCTATCTGTATGTATGCCTACAGGCCAGAAGAGGGCACCAGACCCCATTACAGATGGTTGTGAGCCACCATGTGGTTGCTGGGAATTGAACTCAGGACCTTTGGAAGAGCAGGCAATGCTCTTAACCACTGAGCCATCTCTCCAGCCCCCTGACCTTGCCTTTAAAGGCCTAATTATCCTTTTGCATTGAGAATTAGCATATTCAAAAGCCAGAGATTCAATTATCACTTGTCTAGCTTCTAGATTTGGTATCATTCTATTACTGCTGAAGTCAATCTTTGTAAGAAATCTGTGATGGTTTCCTTTGGGCCCTGTATAACTTTAATAAATGAGTCAAATTTTTTTTCTACTTCTCCAGTTCTGTCCCAAACATTCAAATATGCTACATGGCATAAAGCCAGGGTGTGATCATTATATAAAGATTGCCTTTCTATAGTAGCATAATCTCCTTCTCCAAGAAGTTGATCTTGGGAGATTTCTATACCTCCAGCTTTACTCCATTGTTCAATAGTGTTAGCCTCATCTCTGAACCAAATACTCCATTGGGATTGTGAACCAGGCTCTAAAACAGCTTTAACCAAGTTTATCCAGTCTTTTGAGATAATTCTATTACAGAGTAACCACAAGTTTAATATTTGCTTTGCAAAAGGTGAATACATACCATATGACACTATGACTTCCTTGAATCTCCTTAAATCTAACTTTGGCACAGGAGCCTTTTCAGCTCTTCAGAGCCTCTATCTGGCAATTTCTATAAGGTTACTGAATATATTAAGGTTGGTTGTTTGAAAAACTTAGGCTATTCCTCTCTAACCTTATAATGCAATGCTGAAATTGGTTGTCATTTAAATTCCTCTGGATCTGAATATCTCTATGTCTGTTTTATTTAGTTTTTCTAAAGACTGTATCTTGGCAGTCAAACCAAACAACTTTTTAAGAGATAAACCAAGAATTATCAAAACAACAACAAGGATTATCAAAGTGATAATTAACAGTACGCCAATCCTGGCTATATTGATTATCCCTTCATTTAGTTGTTTCACTTTTAAATCATGCATTACATAATCATACAGAGACCTAACTTTCTCTATTGTAATTGTGTTTCCCATTTTTTAAGATGGGAAAAAACTCTCTCTTTGAACTAATTTCTACCTTAAAAAATTCCCAATTTTCTTAGCAGATCTCTACCAGTGATGATGAGTATGTGAGGCTTATTGCTGCTGTGTAGAATAATAAAAACCTGACTGGATTTCAAGGCAGCTACCTAGTTTGGCAGCAGCTTAATAGGGGGATTCAGGAAAGCCCACCAGGAGAGAAGAAAGCAAAACCTACACTCTGGCCACGTGTAGCTCTGGTCCAGCCACCAGCAAATGGCTTTTTTATAAATTTGCACCCCAAAAGTTGAGTGCCAGATATAGCACAAATAATAAAAGCCCAGAGACAGATATTGGGTTCAAGCTGGAGATTAGAAAAGCAAAGCAGCCAACCACGAGAGAGTTCTACCAAGGCTCAGACAAACAAAGGCATGGTCCCATCCTCAGTATGACTGCAGACTGCAGTGAGCTCTTGTCTCCTCCTGCCTTATATAACTCTCTGCCCAGCCATACCACCCCTGTCTCCACCACCCTAGTGCTGGGATTAAAGGTGTGTGACTCCCTAGTTCATGGAGCACCTTTGTGTGAGTCTCTTTCTCTTTTTAGACAGATTGAGTCTCATGTAGTCCAGGGTGGTCTTGAGTCCTGGGATTAAAGGTGTTTGCCACCACTCCCTGATCTCTAGTGGCTTAACTCTGCACTCTGATCTTCAGGCAAGCTTTATTTATTAAAACGCAAATAAAATATCACTATACAAACTGAGTTCCAGGACAGCCACGATTGTTACACAGAGAAGCCCTGTCTCAAAAAACCAAAAAAGGAACTAGGTTTTCCAGAGGTGCTAATAAGAGCTAACCCATACGTAGTTCTTACCACAGCCCAGGCACTGTTGGAAGTGCTACTCACATATGCACACACTCACTCCTGTAACCCTCACCAGTGCCTGTAAGAAAGTCCTCTTTTTATTTTCCCCCTTGGAGATAGGAGAGTGAGGTGCACAGAAGTCAGAACAGCTCATTGCCTATTGTTAAGTAGACCAGCTTCAGAACTGTAGTCCGTTTCTTAGAAGTAGACCTGGGAAGTCTAGTAAAGGCCAACTTAGTGCAGCAGTGAAAGTGAAGTCAGGTGGCAGAAGAGAAGCAGTGCCTTTAAAAAGACATGTGTGCATACATACGTACATGTCCAGCCAGGGCTCTTGGCCATGGAGCCATCCAGGGCACCCCCCCCCTTTTTAAAATATTGACTTGTCCTTTCTTAAATATTGATATTCATTTTTATTTATTATTTTTGAGACATAGTTTCTCTGTAGCTCTGGGTGTTCTGGAATTTGGGTAGACCAGGCTAGCTTTGAACTCAGAGATCTACTTGTGTCTGCCCACCAAGTACTGGGATTAAATGCATGTGCTACCATGCCTGGCTTTCTTTTTTTTTTTCTTTTTTTAATATGTTGCTGGGCCTTGTGCATGCTGGAGAAGCACTATACTACCAAGCTACACCCCTAGCCTCATTTTTCAATATTAAATCACCTTTGTATCCCTGGGGTAAACTGTTTATGATGCATTACTCTTTTGTAATTTCTTGAGTTCTGTTTACTAAACTTTTGTTTAAAATGTTTATGTCAGTTTCCATGGAGAGATAGTGATTTGTATTTTTCTTATAAAGTCTGGTTTTGCTATGAGAATAATAATGCCATTCTATAGTAGAATAAGTTGAGATTATTTCCTCTGCTTCCAGTTTTGTTTTGTTTTTAGTCTATAAGGGGCAAGATGCTACAGAGAAACTATGTCTCAAAAATAAATAAATAAAAAGGAATATCATGTACGCCCCATGCGCAATTCACTTCTAGAGGTCAGAAGATAAGTCCTCCAAGTTGGATCTCTCCCTCCATCATATGGATTCTGGGGATCAAATTAGGCTGCCAAGCTTGGAAACAAGTCGTCCCCCCATTTTTCGAGACAGGGTTTCTCTGTAGCTTTGGAGCCTGTTCTGGAACTAGCTCTTGTAGACCAAGCTGGCCTCAAACTCACAGAGATCCGTCTGCCTCTGCCTCCTGAGTGCTGGGATTAAAGGTGTGCACCACCACTGCCCGGCCAACATCCTTTTTTTAAATGAGTATGGGTGCTTTGCTTGCTTGTATGGACTTGCAGGTGGTTGACAGCTGTCATGTAGGTGCTAGGTATTGGACCTAGTTCCTCTGAAAGAGCAGCTAGTGCTCTTAACCATCATGCCATTTCTCCAGTCCTACACTGAATGTCTTTATCACAGTTATGTAAATCTTTTCCAGGAAGACAAACAAAAGTCTCTTCACCCCAATTAGGGCACCACCAGCAGACCAAAGTAAGGCATACACTCAAATCTAGCTTGCAGAACCAGTGAGTTTACTTAGTGTTGCTTTTAAGAGTGTGGGTGAGTTTAATCCCAGCACTCGGGAGGCAGAGGCAGGCGGATCTCTGTGAGTTCGAGACCAGCCTGGTCTACAGAGCTAGTTCCAGGACAGGCTCCAAAG
>NW_004949147.1:2183239-2201461 GCF_000317375.1 Microtus ochrogaster
CGAGACCAGCCTGGTCTACAGAGCTAGTTCCAGGACAGGCTCCAAAGCCACAGAGAAACCCTGTCTCGAAAAACCAAAAAAAAAAAAAAAGAGTGTGGGTGAGGCATTATTTATAGGAACATGGAGCTGATACACCACTGAGGAAATGCGGAAATGCACGGGTGTGTGTGCATATGCACGTGCACACACACACACACACACACACACACACACAAAATCTCTCTCCTAGTAAACTGCCTCTTGGAGAGGGGGAGAACAGAACCTTGTGAGTTTGTGGCCTAATGAACCTCTCTTCCCCAGTAAAGCTCTTTAATAAACTTAATGTTTTATATAGGTGATCACAACTGCTGAAACTTCAAGAGGACAATGACAGTGTCATTCCCAGAAAACAGAATATTACAACTTATTACAGCCATGTGTTATTAGAAACGATAAGAAAAGAATGACAGGTTTCTGGAAAGGAGCCGGCACAAGATCACCTTCCAAAGACCTTTATAGGGGATGGGCCAGGGTAGAGAGCAGCTGTTTTAGCAGAGCTAGCTGTTATACATAACACGATGGGGGGCAGGGGAGGACGGCTGGAAGAGCCTTCAGATCTCTCTACAATGGGGATCTCTGACTCACAGCTTCTGGGGAATGGCTGGAGTTCCAGACTGTGACTTACGCCAGCCCAGAAACCAGGCACTAGGTAAAACCACAACCTTTCTTATAGTTACAGGAGTGGGGTTGGAGAGGGTGGGGGTTGGGGGGAGCTGGGCTTTCCTCTTCTGCTGAGACATGAGTGTCCTATGAGCCTCAGGAGCAGCCTGGGAGCTCTCTGTTCTCCCAGAGTAAGATCTTTAAAATGCTGAACTTTTTTTCCCTTTTAATGCTAAGTTTTGTAGACTTCCAAAGGATTTTAAATACACTAGATTTTAGTAATTACCTCTTTTTAAAAATAGGGAGATTTTTACTTTTGTTTGTTTATATATGTAAACATATGGAATTTGTTTATATATATATTTTTATATGGAGATAAGGTCTCACTGTGTACTGCTGGCTGACCTGGAACTCATTATGTAGACGAGGCTGACCTTGAATTTAAGAGGTTGATCTGCGGCTCCTTCTGCCTCTGGAATGCTGAGATTGAAGGCATGTAGCACCATGCCCAGTTTCTGTATTTTTATATATTCATTTGTCTATGTGTGGATTTGTCTATGTGCCACAGCATACATATGGATACTTATGGAAGCCAGAGGACAGACTGGAAGTCAGTACTCTCCTTCAACCATATAGCCCCAGAGATCAGGCTCAGGCCCTCGAGCTTGGTGGCAAGTGCTTTTACCTACTGAGCCATCTCAGGATCTGTTGTTATTGCTGTTTTACATGTGTTATCAATCTTCCGGCTGTGTTGTTTGTGTCTTTAATCTTTATCTTTGAAGCAGCATGACTCTAGAGTTAGCATTTCCGTTTCTCTTCGTTCCTGGTCTTGAGCCATAGTTCTACCTCCTCTTGTTGTTGTTCTGCCTAAAGGACTTTCTTTTATTAATAATATTTCCTTTGATAGGGGTATGCTAGTAAATCATAAATTCTTTCAGATTTTGAACATCTGGAAGCTCTTTCATGGTAAAAATGTGTTTGTAGGGCTCAGCAGGTTCGTTCATGCATCATACGGATCACTGTACTTTGCCTAATGTCCAAGTGCTTTGAAACTGTATTTTTGACCTGTTTTTTTGTTGTTTTAGGAATGTGGCTCCTATTGTCTCAGAATTAAAACTCCAAGTTAGAATTAGGGGAAGGAAATAAAGTGGCAGGACCAAAAATTTTCAGAACTGACAAGAGGCTCGTGTCAAAGTGGAGAGCAGGGAGGGAGGTGAACTTTTACCCAGAAGCCCAAGAGTCTGTACAAAACAGTATACAGATAAGGAGCTCCTTTGCCACAGAAGATGGCTTTGAAGTGTGTGAGCAGGGTGCATCATTCTGAACCAAAGTTAGGGATTCTAGGGTCCATCCCTTCCGCCCCCAAATCCTCCTTCATATTTTGAGACTGTTAGGCTGACCTTGAGGGGTGTGAGAGAAACTATGCACTGGACTGTGGTTCAGCTGTGATAGGAAGGGGCTCCTAGAGGTAACAGCCGGGGATCTCAGGTCCAGGGTGAAGAAAGGGGTTTGGAAAAGTTGCAGCACATCCCCCTAAGCTTGAAAGGCGTGTGGCCATGTAAGTTAAGGCCAGTGAGAGTGTGCGGCCACACAGGTTAAGTCACTGGGCAGTGCAGTCTGGTGAAAGGAAGTAGCCCTCTTTTCCTATACTATGCAAAAATTCCAAACAAGTATTTATTATCAGGCAGCTTTGTGCAAACACCTCCATGTCTATCTGCCCACAGAATACAAGGAATTTTAACAAGACTTTGTAGGAGCTTCACACAGTAACGCACGCTTGTCATTCCAGCTACCCAGGAGGCTAAGGAGGCAGAGGGCGAGTTTGAGGCCAGCCTGTGCTAACTTAGCTAGCCAATATCATCTCGGGAAAAGAAAGAAACACACCCACTCCATCCTGAGAATATAGGGTGTGTGTATGTATAAACTGTGTTAAAACAAAAATCTACTTTTTCAGTTTTGGAGGCTCAAAGGTCCAAAATGAAGGTCTCATGGAGGTATAAAGGGCCCTTTTGCTGCTTGAAGATGGCCAGCTGTGTTCCAGTGTAGCCTTGAGGGGTGTACAGATCGTTTTCTCTGAGTTTCATCATAAAGGCTCTAGCTCCAATAGCATCACCTTGGGGTTAGGCCTTCAGTGTCCGGACTTGAGGAAGACACATTTATTCTGTAACTGAGTGTGGGCCACAGAAGTTGTATAGATACCGAATAACAAGGACTTTGTCATTCCCATTTCTAGGCACATTATGGTCATACTCCTAAAATCCTAAGCCTTGGCAATGAAGAGTCTTGTGCTACAAACCTCCAAAGCAGGAGCTTTTGAAATTCAGTTGGATTCCGATAGCTTGCTAAATGAATAGAATTGACTCAAACACACCTTCCTAGTTACTGTTTGGATTCTGCAGGAGACTGACTTGATGTTGCTTCTTCTCTCTAGGTTCTTCTTTGTGGTCCAATTGGTCCAAAGCTGCATGAACTTCTTGATGACAATGTGTTTGTTCCACCAGAGTCACTGCAGGAAGTGGATGAGTTCCACCTCATTCTGGAGTACCTAGCAGGTGAGGAAGTCGGGGGTGGGTGCTGATGGGAGGACGGGAGGAGGACTGTGTGTGCAGGGGTGACTGTGCCAGGGGTCCTTGTCAGGGTAGGCTCCTGAACCAAACATTTCCCAGCCCATTGTCTCCATGGAATATAACAGTGTTGAAGACAGTGCTCCCTCCCATGAACCTAGGGAAAGAGGCTGCAGGAGAGATCTGTCTTGATTAAAAGTAAGAATGAGCACATGCTTATAATAAAGTTTTTCTTTATTACCAAGAGCTAAGAAGGACAGCAAATGTTTGCTCATTTCTCTTGGATTCTGCCATGAACTTTTCAGGCCCAGCCCTTCCAGGCTGCTTGAGATTTGGTACCAGGCCTCTGGCAAGCTTTCATGGAGCACATCATTCTTTTCCTGGAGGTGAAATGCAGTGTTATTTATGTTTCTTCCCGTTACATAATATTCCAGTGTTATGAGTCCACAGTAAACCTATCCCAGTGGATTTTATGTTACAAGAATGAAGGTCTGATTTCTCAACAAATCTTTAATACCTGGACACAAATAATTTTGTGTTTCCTATTACATCTTTTCCTGTGCTGAATAACTCTTATTTTCTGACTGGGCATCCACACAGACTGATGGGTGTCCCTAGAGCAGTACTTAATGGTCTTCAGTGAGTCACTTCTAAGTCAAACGGGGACCCTCATCTAAAGTAAGAAATTGTCATGTGTGGCACAAATATATGCTTCTTGAAAAGTAGCCCGAGGGATTGGATGTTTCCAGTCCTCTGACATACACTAGAAACAGCCGGGGACTTATGGAGGGCAGGTCTAAACTTAGAAGCAGAATGTTTTAGTAGGGAATCAACATTTAATAATACGGGCTGGGCGGTGGTGGCGCACGCCTTTAATCCCAGCACTCTGAGGCAGAGGCAGGCGGATCTCTGTGAGTTCAAGGCCAGCCTGGTCTAGTTCCAGGACAGGAACCAAAAGCTACAGAGAAACCCTGTCTCGAAAAATAAAAAAAATTAAAAAAAAAACACATTTAATAATACCCAGGCTTTGAGTTGCTGAGTTCAGTTTCCCCAAATGGGACATAAATGTGTCTTTTTACCACTAAATGTGGTGGCAAAGATGAACCTGGGAGTGGGTTTTAAGCCTTGTGAACTGCTTTAGGACCACTGCCTAGAAGGTTCTGGATTGCTAAGGTGTGTGCCAGGGCCCTGCTTCTGTCACTTCTATAGGCACCCATAGAAAATGCCTGGGCATTTTGCAGTTAATTTCTCACGGTGACTTGGGAGAGGAGATGGTACTGTGTCAGAGCTCTGACTCTTGGTAGGGAGCCCACTCAGCTCTCTCAAAAAGAATCTCTGTCCTTGGCTTAATAAGCCTCCTATTTTTGTTCGTTCAGATGCCTAGGTTTTTTGTTTTTTGTTTTCTTGGACAAAGCGGTGGCCTTCTGTTACCCTCATGTGAAGCTGCCATAGGTTCCAGGTAGAGTCTGATGGCAGCAGCCCTCAGTAACCTTAACAGAAGCAGTTACTGGCTTTTCTGTAGCCTGGATTGGTAAATTCCAAGAACATTTTTCAACTTTCTTTTTCTTTTTTTTTTTCTTTTTTTCTTCTCTCTGTCCTTCCAGAGCACCTCAGAAAAGCTCACTTTCAGGCTTAGTCTGGGAATTAAGTAAGTCACTGCACAGGTTCACTGAGTTGATACATTGAGAGAAGAGATTGCTTGCAGAAACTAATAGAGTTTGGTGAGGAGAGGAGCATTAGCTGCACCCGTGTCAGGCCACTCCCTCAGTCCTATGTCTGTGGAAACAGCAGCACGCTCCATTCTCTCCTGTCCCGCCTGGGAAAGGCCTGTTTACTTTTGCCTGGTCATTCCCTGAAGAACTCAGAGGCTCTTTTCCCCAGGCTAAGAGGGACAATACTTCCTAGCAGTGTCCAGTGGAGAATAGCTTGTTTTAACCATTGTGGAGTCTTGATTACAGAAGTACTAGATTTTTTTTTTTGTCCTTGTGGTCATTTAGGTCATCTGTCTGCTTTCTGATTCCCTTGTTCTTTGCTAATTCATTCTCGTGGCTGTGTGGCAGATGCGTTGTGAGGCAGTAGGGATGTGATGAGGGAAACATAGCTGCCCTCAGCGCGGGGGCTATAGGCGATGGGTACCTGCACAGGTCAGTGCAGAACTATGCCAGGTCCTACAGTAGGGCACACTAGTGGCCCTGCCAAGGAAGTAGGAGAAGGACACATTTAGGGAAGAAGTAGTATTTTAACTTGACACTGAATAGTCACTACTCCAAAGCCACTCTTCACAGAAATGGCTGAAACACCTAGATAGTCTTAGACCACAAGCCCAGAAACCTCCAATGGGCAGGAGCAAAAGGTGCAGTCAGCTAGGCTCAGGCTTTCAGCATATTTAGCTTCCAGCTCTGAAAAGTGCTCAGGGTATGGCCCTTGAGAGGGCAGCATGGCCCCTTGGTTGGGTGTGCAGGCTTACTATGTATGCTGATATGTTCTGTGTGCTCTGTAGACATGACCTGTGCTGGAGTTCAGCAGAGCTTCTTTGGAACTAAAGGGGAGCTGGTGACCTTAAAAGGCTCAGGGCTCATCCTGTTTCTGTTTCTTTATTAGATTTGGGTTTAGGTTTTGATTTGTGTTTTTATCTACTGCAATCCGGTCCTGGATGCAGCACCCTGCAGACCTTATACTGCTCTAGGGTCTGCTCAGAGCCGAGGCTCCTGTGAGGCCCCTGCTGTGCCCTGTAGCTGGGAAACTGAAAGCCGCTTCCTTTTCTCCCATGTGTTGACTGGGATTTTCTAGGGGAGGAGTGGGGCCCGTTTAAAGCTCCCCATGCCAACCGGTTCATCTTCTCTCACGACCTCTCCAACGGGGCCATGAATATGCTGGAGGTGTTTGTGTCTAGCCTGGAGGAGTTCCAGCCTGACCTGGTGGTCCTTTCTGGATTGCACATGATGGAGGGACAAAGCAAGGAGCTCCAGAGGAAGAGGCTTTTGGAGGTAATGGCTCTGTTACAGACCCATAGGTCTCAGCTGGTGTTTTCTGTCAGGCTCCTGCCACTGAGCCTCTAGCTGATGCTGGCTTGTCTTGGGCTCTGCTCTGTCAAAGTAGTAGCAGAAAGGCAATTGAAGACATCTTGCCTGCGCCTCTACATGCTGTGCTTAACTGAGTGTGGCTGCAAGCTGCAGGGTTTGTAGCTATGTCCTGTGTTTTCCGTACCATCTCACTTCACACCAGCTATGCTGTGCTTCATGCAGGTTTGTATACATTGGGGCCAACGGCTCAGATTAGGTCCCAGGAATAGGAGACATGAACATACGGGTGCAGTTCTGTGTCCTCTGATTATAAAGCCCTGGTTGCTCCCTACAGAGTAGAGTTTTTCTATTGGGAAAAAGCAGCCATTGTTCACAGAGGAGGTGGGGACCCAGTTCATGAGGACACAAAGGGTGTTTCGAGTACATCCCGGCTACTCAGGACCTAATCTTGCCCTCCCTTCTGCCTGACTTCTATCCTAATGGCACTGCTGTTGTCCTCTCTGCAGGTCGTGACCTCCATTTCTGACATCCCCACTGGTATTCCAATTCATCTAGAGCTGGCCAGTATGACCAACAGGGAGCTCATGAGCAGCATTGTGCATCAGGTAACCACATGGGCCATTCACTGGCTGCCTCTGGCCTGGGGCCTCAAAGGGAAGTTCCTTTCTCCCAAGAGATCAGATGTTTGGGCTCTGACAGGTTTACTAACTGACATGTAGGTGTTGTGTCACTAAGATCTAAGTATGGATGAGCCAGAATGGATCAAGGACTGTTGGAATAATATTTCCTACTGGGTTAGGACTGTGGCAGAATAACCCACGGCCTGAGACTGTTTCTTCCTTTGGAGAGAGGATGTTGAAGTGAAGAGTGTTGGGGGATTTTGTTTGTTTGTTTTGCAGATTTCAGAGGCAAAGCTGAAAGCCCAAGTAAGCTCCTTTTAATTCAACACAAACTTTAGGTAAATTTGACTCCCTAGTGCTAGGTATCTTAGGTTACTTCCCTCTAGACAGCAGGGATGATTTGGATAAGTCCCACTGAGTCAGGCCTAAACATAGGCGTTCCACACCTGGGCTGGCACGTTAGCTTAGCTACTCATTAGCTTTATGAGCTTAGGTGACATATGAACTTACACCAGATAGTGTGAAAAGATCTGGGGTGACATCTGCTTCCACCCCATACCTGATCAGCAATCTCATCAGTTTCATTTGTAACTCCAGTCTTATTTTATGCATTGGTAAGAAAACACGGAAGTTTAACAGGCAGGATGCCTGCTGACACCCATGAGCTCTCAATGGTGAGAGTATCTGATCTATGTGCAGAGGCAAAGGCACAGCAAGTCTTCGGCCCTTTCTACAGTGACATATAGCAAGTCTAGGTCTGGAGGGTATTGAGGCAACTCTGTACAGTTTCCCAAGTAGTCATGAAGTGGAAACAGATTTAATTCGTGAAACTGGTTTCAGAGACGGGCCATGGTAAGAAGAAAGATGGTCCCTGCCTGACATTTCATCATTGGCTGTGTCCTAATACTAATATCCCAGGAGCTAGGTTGTGTCCACCAAAAAGAGACCTGTCATTATTTTTGTTAGCAGGTCTTTCCCGCAGTGACTTCTCTTGGGCTGAATGAACAGGAGCTGTTGTTTCTCAGCCAGTCAGCATCTGGACCTCATGCTTCTCTCTCCTCCTGGGATGGTGTTCCTGATGTGGGCATGGTCAGTGACATTCTCTTCTGGATCTTGAAGGAACATGGAAGGAGTAAAACCAGATCCTCAGATCTCACCAGGATCCATTTCCACACACTGGTCTACCACATCCTGGCAACTGTGGATGGACACTGGGCCAACCAGCTTGCGGCTGTGGCTGCAGGAGCTCGTGTGGCTGGGACACAAGCCTGCGCCACTGAAACCATAGATGCCAGCCGAGTATCTCTAAGAGCACCTCAAGAGTTCATGACATCCCATTCAGAGTCCGGCTCCAGAATTGTATTAAACCCAAATAAGCCAGTGGTGGAGTGGCATAGGGAGGGAATAACCTTCCATTTCACACCTGTGTTAGTGTGTAAAGACCCCATTCGAACTGTGGGCCTTGGTGATGCCATTTCAGCTGAAGGCCTCTTCTATTCAGAAGCACATCCTGATTAGGAAGACTGTAGGCAGTTCGCGTGAGGAATGAAAACCACCCATCTTAAGAATTCCAGGAATAATATAGCTTGGAAAATAGGCTGTGGGTGTCAGAACAGTTCCTAGACCTAATTGGAAGACAGCCAAAGAAATCACAGCAGATTAAACTGTACAGATACATTCCAGCCTGTTGGCAATTGCATAAAAACATTTCAGGTTTAATTGAAACTTAGTCATGTACTAATGAGATTTTTGTTTTTTTTATGTTGTGTTACAAAGGTTACAGCCTCCATTCCTGAGTCCCCAGTTGATGTACCATCAGGTGTTACATGACATTTAACTCTGGAGAGCTCATCCAGCCACAGAGAGCACTTTTCTCCTTGCCCACTAGAGAAGGGCAGTCCCTCCCCACAAGCCTGACTGCTCATAAAGCTTATGTTCCTGGGCAGAATCAAACTGTCCATTCAGTGTTACAGTGACAATATTTGATGTGCATTCCTTCTCAGCCTTCTGCTCAGACATAGGTCAGAGCCACAAGAAAGGATAAAACTGTTCTGTGCTTTATGATCTCAGACTGGAGATGCTGGCAAGACCTGAGCCGCCTCATCAATCTAAACTTGCTTGGAAGGACCATGCCTTCCTGCCCCAGCTCCATAGACTGGGGCTGGCTGGACTCAGTCAGCCCCATTGCTCGGCCCTGGAAGAGCTCTCTACAGCAGAACCCTGGTACTTGTTCCTCCTGAGCCTTGAAGAGATCCGCTTTACAACTGGAATGTGCTTCTGTATGGAACACATGTGTTTCGTGTTTGCTTTGACACCGCCATTAAAGAGTTTGACCTCATAAGAGCCCCAAGATCATGAATAAATGTGTCATGTTGTATATTTTTTTAATAAATCAAGATTTCTGTGTGCTTTTAAAAATAATAAAAGAATTTACATTTCAGGGGTCCTGAGTCTAATCGATTTTGTTCTCATCTCACTCTGAACAGATCTAGTGACTTGCATAGCACTTGGCTGCTGAGGCCTTTGTTCTTTGTTCCCACCAATGGGTTAGGTAGCCCCCGAGCTGAGCCCTAGCAGTAGGCTTGTCAGGATCAAAGTCTCAGAAGCTTCTGCTGTGGAGCTGCCTTCAGGATAAGTGAAAGCATAGCCATGTCAAAGAGCCAAAAGCCTCCTAGTTCAAAGAGCAAGATGTGTGTGGCACAGGACAGGAGCCATTCACGCCAGCCCTGCAGCTGCTCGTGGGATCGCAAACTACCCTCTCTGCTCTGTTTGAGAGAAAACGGAAGTCTACACAAATATGAATCTTGAAATTGAAAGCAAACATCTAAGGATACTGGTGCCTGTCGTTTAATCCTCCACCTCCAAAGAAGCTCAGTTAAAATTAGTTTTCTGGGAGGCAGAAACAAGCAGATCTTTGAGTTTGAGGCCAGCCTGATCTACACAGTTAGACCCTGTCTCAAAAAAAAAAAAAAGTTTCTACACCTTTTCTTTTTAAGTCACCTAAGTGCTGAGATTCAGGTGAACACCACCAGGACTTCAGCATTTCAGGAAGCTAAAGTGAGAGGAGATAACTTTTTTTTTTTGTTTTGTTTTTGTTTTCAAGACAGGGTTTCTCTGTAGCTTTTGGTTCCTGTCCTGGAACTAGCTCTTGTAGACCAGGTTGGCCTCGAACTCACAGAGATCCACCTGCCTCTGCCGCCCGAGTGCTGGGATTAAAGGCGTGTGCCACCACCGCCCGGCGAGATATCTTTCTTAAGGCCAAGACTTTGTAAGCTCTCATGTGTTCTTTCCCTTGGTCTTTATTTGTTCAGCTTCTGCCCTAAGTATAGTCTCAAACACCTCTTTGGGTTTTGCTGGTAATACCAATAAAGACTAGTGACAGGTGTGGTGACCGCCACCTACGCCACTGGCATGTTTGCTGCCCCCTGAGAATTAGCAGGGCCAGCTTTGGCACCACACTCCAGCCCCAGCCCCTCCAAGTGTTTGTCACAGATGGGCCTTGGGCATTAATGGTTGCTAGATCCAGGAAGCTGGAGAGTGCCTACTGTAGTGAGGAAGACCCAGTTCAGATCCCAGCACCTACACTGCCAAAACAAAATAAATAAATAGTCTGAAATTGATAGGTCAATTTTTGATGAGAGTAAAATGTGCCAGAATGTATGTTAGAAGGTTTTACTGTATTGTATAGATTGAATGCCTAGGGCATACACCTGTCTGCAGAATGCCTTTCTGTGAAGGAGGCTAAGCCATAAAAGCAAGCCTAGAATCTGATGCCTGGGATGAATGTGCACAGGTGGGTGGAACTCAACAGGTGGGGCTGTGCTCCTCAAGCCCAGACTCAGGTTTCCACACAGGGTTTATAAGGAGACAAAGGGTTTGACCGTCCTCTAGTCAGTAATGGGGCCGCCCAGGTATGCTACTTTGAAATTGATTTCACCTGGGACAAGCTGCCGCCTGCAGTACCACTAGAAGAGAAGATAGCAGTCAAAGGCAGGTAACCCTTATTATCACATTGAGTCTGCATTTTATTCTCTTACTGAGGGGCTTAAGGCAGGGGTACACATCAATAGGCATAATCCAAATTCATAAACGGTATTTGAGTTGGCGATTGTTACTTGATAATGCTGTTTAACAGGTTCCCTTGGCTTAGCCTCACTTAGCTGTAAAATGGGGCTATCGTGGTACCTTCCTCTCGGGGTTGTTTATAGAGGAGACAGATGCACTCTACATGAATTTAACACAGTATACAGCACATAATTTTAATAATCACTTCTCACTAAGCTGAACAGGCAACCTCTGGGCCTAAGACCCCACTTTAAGTCATTTGAAAGCTGTTGTGATACAGCTTTTTCTTGTTTTGTTGTGTTTTAGGTTAAAAATTTACGTGATGAAGCTGCATGATTTATCACTTGGTAAGTCTCAGCAAATGTATTTCCATCACCGGCTAAATCCTCCATGCCTCCTTCAAGTCATCCCATCCCTAACCATGACCCCTAGTCAACTATTTTTTCCCTCCACTGTCTAGTCCTGTATAAAGCTACTCATTAAATATAGAGAGTCCTACAGTGGTGGCGCACGCCTTTAATCCTAGCACTCGGGAGGCAGAGGCAGGTGGATCTCTGTGAGTTCAAGGCCAGCCTGGCTAGTTCCAGGACAGCCTCAAAAGCTACAGAGAAACCCTGTCTTGAAAAACAAAAACAAACAAACAAAAAAAACAAAACAAAACAATATAGTCATGTGTGTTTTGTACAGCTCCGTATTTTGTGGCTGTAAGTACATACAAGTTCCCACTTTGAGGTAAAGAATCTCTTACCAACAAGAGCTTGAATAGGTTCTTTTCAGATGAGAAACTTTAGGACCAGAATTGCCAGGCTAGACTACATGCCTGCTGACAAGTTCTGATTCTGTCTTGTTCTTGCTAACAGTGGGAGTTTTCAGCGTTCAGTTGGAGCCATTCTGGTGGGTAATGACTGCTTTTTCTGTTTCTCACATGACAAACGCTAGGCGCTAGTGCTCATTGGCCACTCCTATACTTCCCTCTGTAAAGTCCTAATTGGGTGTTGGGTTGGTGTGATATTTGTTTATTATTGAGCTGTACGATTTCTTCATGTTGTCAGGTCTGATAAGGTCTTTGTGAGGTCTGTTTTCTCCAAGCGTTAGCCTAATGTTAATGTCTTAACAGTTGTCTTCCCTGGGAAACATGACACATAATCCACGCAGTCTCAGGTGGGGGTTTCATGGCGCTTTATAACTTCAGTGTTTACAGTTAGGTCTGTAATGGAGTTTGACTTTAATTCCTATGCAGTGTTAATCTGAGGACAGGTTTATTTTTTATTTTATGTACATGTGTGTGTGTTGTATGTGAATAACATAGTTTTGAAATACTGCTCACATTGTGGAATGACTAGATAGATATCCAGATCATTGGGATCAAGCAGTTTGTGGGTATTTCAAACTGGTTTTCACTTAGTATTATGCACTAACCATAGATTTTCTCAGCTTGATTCAGCTCCGTTTTGTACTCTTCCTTTTGTCTGGCTCTACTGAAATTTATTTACCTACTCACTTGTAGATATCTTGATTTGCTTCCAGGTTTGGGCATCTGTGTGGTGGATTGTGATTAGTTCCAATTCATTTCAGCAAATACGTTAAGTGTGACTCTTGGATTATATGTCCAGTTTGTTTAGTTTTTAAAGAATATGCCAAATTTAGTTCCAAGGTACCTATGCTCAAGCCTTGCTAGCACTTAGTATTGTCAATGTTTTGGGTTTCGGTCTTTCCAAAGGCTCAAAGCCATAACTGTATCTGTGATTATCATTTTGGTCTTATTTTCCAAAGTCTGTTAAAACTGTGCTGTGAGCTCCCTTCATAGAGTAACTTTTTATTCTTTTCAGGATGAATGAGAAACTGAATTCAGACACCCAGAAGAATGGACATGTGCAGCCTGTTACCTAAGAAAGCCTAAGTCCAAGCCCTATGGAAAGCATTGCCTGTGACTATTCCTGGAAGAAAGGTGCCGTGTTGCCCCTGAGGAATGGGGAAATGAGCAGGCCTCTTAGTTTCTACCAACTTCACCTGAAGAGAATAGCACTGTGCCCCTGTCTGCCCTCAGACACTAAGACTTTAGCCAGGGGTAGTGGCACACACCTGTTAGCCACAGCATTTGAAGGTACAGACAGGAAGACCAGGTGTAGAGGTTATTCTCTCAGCTATATATTGAGTTTGAGGCTAGCCTGGGCTACATGAGACCCTGTCTTAAAAATATTTAAAGTCCTCTCAGAGTAAGGAATTCAGAAAAAATCTTAGTTTCCCCTCTACTTTTTATAAAATGAGTAGTTTAATCTCTTCATGGGCTTCTGTTGCCACCACTACTTCTCCAAGGGTGCATCCTTGCTTGGTGAGGAATGATCAGGGGCTATGTCCAGTCACAGGTTCTAATCCTGTGCAGCCTGGCATGTACCTTCTGAAATGGGTTTTCTTTCCCAACTATAGGTTCCTCCCCAATAGGAATATTGCTCTTTCTGACAGATACTTTGTGGTAGACACACTCCTGAGACTGACCCCCCCCTTCCTGAACTCTCTTTTTACCTTCCATAACACCACACCTTGCTTTTCTTTTTGAATAGCTGTTTCCCCTTTCCTTCCTTCCTTCCTTCCTTCCTTCCTTCCTTCCTTCCTTCCTTCCTTCCTTCCTTCCTTCCTTCCTTCCTCTTTGATTCCTTCCTCTTTGATGTTTTGTTTTGTTGAGGCTGGCCTCAAACCCACAAAGCTCCACCTACCTCTGCCTCCTGAGTGCTGGGATTAAAGGTGTGTGCCACCACTGCCGGGCTTGTTTTCCTTTTTCTGTTTCTGCCTTCATCTTAAAAAGACTTTCTAAGCCCATGCTCTTCAGCTAGCACAAAAATCCAGATTCCTCTAGCTCAGTGGTTCTCAACCTCCTAACGCTGCAACTTTAATACAGTTCCTCATGTTGTGCTGACCCCAACCATAAAATGATTTTGTTGCTACCTGACAAGTATTTTGCTAGTATTATGAATCATAATGTACACTATCTGATATGCAGGATATCTGATATGCGGCCCTTGTAAAAGGGTTGTTTGACACCAAAAGGGGCTGCAACCTACAGGTTCTTCTCTAGCAGAACTTTTTTTTTTTTTTGGTTTTTCGAGACAGGGTTTCTCTGTGGTTTTGAAGCCTGTCCTGGAACTAGCTCTTGTAGACCAGGCTGGTCTCGAACTCACAGAGATCCACCTGCCTCTGCCTCCCAAGTGCTGGGATTAAAGGCGTGCGCCACCACCGCCCGGCTAGCAGAACTTTTAAACAGACTTCTTTCTCAAGTCAGGTGATTTAGGTGTCTAGAAGGTATCATTGGGTTACCACGACAGACCAGCTTATAACCAGACTTGATAAGTCCTTGATCCTAGTCATCCATATTCCTAGTCCACAATGAGTATCTACTTACCTATATAGCCTCTTCTCATTTGCCGCCTACAACCAGACCCTCCTTTCTTCAGATTTAGCGCTTGGGTTTCTTTCATGTTTCTTTTTTTTTTTCTTTCTTCGCCTTTTTTTTTTCTCTCCTCTCCCTCTAAGCCTATACCCTTATTATTTCTCACCAACACCTTTTAGTTTTAGTCAATCAATTTAGTCTGTACTACCCTTCATGCTGATGTAGAGGTGAGTTTTCTTGATTACTCCATGACAAATCTGCTACCTGGGCAAAGGAATTACCGTGCTTGCCATCAGAGATGAGAAAACTGAAGAAGGCCTCTGTTCAGTACTGTCAAATCAGACCCAGCCAAACTCCACACTCTGGCTTGACAGTGTGTCAGTTTTCTAGCTGCCAGCTATAGTGAAAACTGGGACTGCCTCCAGGGGCCAACTTCTAGGCTGCTGTGAAGCTGTACTATAGCTAAGACCAACTTGGCTCGGAGGTGGTTATAGTTTCAAACCAGGCCTGGAAATAGGTAAAAAAAAACAAACAAAAAAAGACAGTGATCACAGGTTTTTGGTTTTTTAAAAAGCTTTTAATGAGACCTCTTTGTGGTCCATAATCTTTACAAAGGCCACTAATGGGCCAGGAGAGCATCTGTCAGCATTTATCGTTGATTGTCTTGGTTAAAATTCTTTGGCTAAGAGCTCTGTTCTTTTTTCAACTGTACTAGGGATCAAACCCAGGGCCTTGGCAAACTGAGCAGAAGCTCTAACAACTGAACTATTCTTCAGTCACCCTACCCACACCCTTTTCTTTAAATCCTTGGTGCCGATTCCAGACCAGCCTTGACTCCTACTACTTATACTGTCATGATCTGGCTCCAGAGTCTAACCTCTTTCATTCTTTAAAGAATGAAAATAGGGACTTGTTTTAGATTCTCTGAGCCGATATAGCTGGGATACGTTCCAGATTGGGTCTCAACTTAATCTAAGGAGGGGGAGGGGAGAGCCCTATTTAACTAGGTTCTTAATCCAAGGTTTGTGTTTACAGTGGGGACTAATATGTTTCCACAATCCAGTGAAAATGGGGCTACCCCACCACTACTGAAGAGGTCCCTTTCCCTCTATTAACATAAAAGTCCTTCATCGAGTGATGATCTTTGATCATTTGCCTTGCTGACTCTTGGAGCTATACACGCAGGGCCTCAAGCCTATCTAGCATGTCTTCTCCCTTGTTCCTAGATGATGGGGCCAGCCAAGAGCTGCGTGGGCCTTATATGCTCCTCCTGATCATCACACCGCACCCTGGGTTCTGTTTGAATTCTGCAGTGCTCACCCAGGGAACAGAGCTGGCCTCCACCTGCCTGGTCCTATGACTGACCACCTTCTATATGGTCTCACCAAAGAGACCCCCTACTCCAGGGTCATCCTGTTTTTCTCGTGCCTTTTGCTATTTTTCTTTCTTTTGTTCAGATGCTTCTGTTGGACTTGCCTCCACAGTGGGCTCTGGCTCCAATGGAAGTGATGGTGGTTTTGTGAGCTGGGCTCCTCCTACAACACCTTGCAAAGAAACAAAACTTGAATTCTTAGTTATTCCATTTTATAAGAAATCAATTAAGAGGGAACTCTGTATTATCTGAGACTATGAAGACTGTAGTGCATCCTGCAGCTAGGAGAGTTGCCCATAACTGAAGGAATAAAACATTAAGCTTGTGAAAATTAAAGCGAAAATGTACAACAGCATGCACTTAATAATGCATTTCTAAACCTAAAAACTGACTACGCAGCTAAGCCTGCCTGTACAGCTTGCCCTTGAGAAACAAATGCTGGTTTCTACTCTGGGCTTTTCCCCCTTGGCTAGCACTAAATTTGCCATGAGTTTGCAGTGTGCAAGCCTTACTCAAAGCTGGGGTCTCTGCTGATAGAAGTAGCTTTTCCCCACTAAGTCTTCACAGAGCTCTGTGTAGCCTCCTACCTGAAGGGAGCTTCCTGTATGCGGCTGCTGAAGACATCGCCTGTCCTAGTGCTTGATTGGAGCCCAGAGGCTGCTGGAGAGCAGATTTGTTGGCTGAATTGGTCCGGTGCTTTGACTTGAGATCTTTGACTGGCTTGGTCCAGACCAGTGCCTCTCCAACCTGGAGGGCAGCTCCCAACTTCTGAGCCATCTCTACCATCTTGTGCCCACATGGGAAGAAAAAAAAGCAATTGACAAGATCAGCAGAGCCAACCTGCCTGCTGGTACTAGCAGTTGAAGGAGGAAGTACTTATAATAAGGAAATCACTTTTAAATGCTGGGATTACAAGTGTTTTCATGCTTGGCCTATGGAAATCATTCTTTAATGGAGAATAGAAGTTGCTTACTGGATACCAAGGGGACTCCTTACAGGATCTCAAAATGCAATAATTCAAGTTTGATGCTTCACTGGCCAAACTGCCTGTTCCTGATAAACTGTATTAGTGAGAACTAATAACTCAGTAAACCTGAATTCTTTTGTTACTTTCTTCTAGCAATATTTGTCTAAGACTGTAAATTGTCTAAAACTGGCAAATTCATGCTGTAATGAACATGAAGCCGAAAGAAACATGAGCTTATGATACCTTTCATCTGCTAGCAGTTTGCTTAATAACAGACATGGTAATAATGATGATAACATGATAATGATAATTGCTAATAAGAGACATACCTCAGAGTCAAATTCCAGAGGACTGTTGTCCTTAAGAAAGTTGACCTTCTTCTCCATCTCCTGGTACTGGGCCAGGGCACCCTTTTTCTCACCCTGGTTATACAGCAGCACAGCATAGTTCAGGTTTACTAAAGGGTTACACCTGTGGCAGAGACAGGGACTCTGGGACTAAGGCTCTGCTATAGTCATTTGAAAATTCTTCTCATTATATGAAATCCAAACAAAAATAGGATTGTCCCCATTATACAGCAAAGTGCTGTTATGACTGACCCACGAACCAGTGTCAAGGAGCTAACTGCCCAAGCAGCAAAATAGGATAAGGACTGAGCCTGGCACCAACAAAGCCTCCCAGGGAGGGGCTGAACAAGAAATCCCAGACCTGTTGTGTAGCAGATGCTGGTGGAATAAACTTTCCCCAGGAATCTCGTTTATTTTTGATTAAGATGAGCCCAGAGTCCCAGATGCTAATCTGTTTAGCTCACAGTTTATCAGCAACCCAAGCCAGAGTGCTGCTAACTCTTTAACTTGCTTTGGATTCCTGACTACAGAGCTTAGAACTGGAAGTTGTTTTCTACGGCTTTTAATTCTTGCCAAGCTCTACCTGCTTAAGAACCACAACCTTCTAAATTTATCCCGCATAGTGACTAAGCCGACTCCAGCAGCATTAGTCTTATGGCACACTTTTCAGAATAACACTCTCTGGCCCTTCCCCATAGAACAGAATGCTCACTTATCCAGGCGGACAGCTTCTGCATAAGCTCTCTTGGCATTTTCTGTATCTTCCAGATTGGTCAGAGCCACTGCCACAGAGAAAATCAGGAGAGCTCATCTTAGCAAAAATAATACTTTAGACCACTTTAGACCACTCACCTCAGCAAGCGTCCTACTTCTGCCACTGCTTTTCAGGTATTGCCTTGTCCAAGCCCAAACCAAGGTCTCCATTTGTCCCCACCTGCCTCCAGCCTCTCGCTGACGTACAGATACAGTGACCACATCACTGCCCCTCCCTAAGGATCCTCATCTTACAGATGATGTTCTCCACAATGATCTCTAAAACTTTTAGTGAGCCACAGAACATTAACCTTTTTTTTAATCCAAAATCAGGTGATGTGGGAGTGATTTCTTATTAATAAAGAAACTGCCTAGGCCCATTTCATAGGCCAGCCCTTAGGTAGGCGGAGAAAACAGAACAGGATGCTGGGAGAAAGAAGCTGAGTCAGTGAGTCGCCATGGTTCTCCCACGCCAGACAGACGCAGG
>NW_004949147.1:2203941-2205908 GCF_000317375.1 Microtus ochrogaster
GACAGACGCAGGTTAAGATCATTCCTGGTAAGCCAGCTTGTAGACTACACAGAATAATAGAAATGGGTTAGATCAATATGTAAGAGCTAGCCGATAAGAAGCTGGAACTATTGGGGCCAGGCAGTGTTTAAAAGAATACAGTTTCCGTGTAATTATTTCGGGTAAAGCTAGCCGTGCAGGCAGCCGGGTGCTGGGAAGCCGCTCCAAACACAACAATCAGGATTTCCTAAGAGTGTAATATACCTAAAAATAGCTATTCTTAAAGGCAACTCCACCTCCCAGCAGCCAAACAGGCAACTATGAGAACAAGGAATACAGAAGGACCCTGTGTCATTCCACAGATACACACTATGTGGCCATTCAAGTCTAGTTTGTCCTTAGGACCGTGTGAGGCTGGCTCTACTTTGTCAAGTTAGAACTAATGCTTCTGCCCTGATGAGACACTCTTATCTTACACTAAGGCTCTGAGCCTCTCCTGAAACTTGAACTAGCTTTGTATTCTGGTGTTCTCCAAACAACCATGTAGTTGCTTTTGACCTTTCTCTCATAAATTGAAACCACCACAGGAATGACCAAAATACACAGCAGAAAATACTCTCCAGAAGAAATATTTCATTAGTTTTTTGGATTTTTGTTTTGTTTTGTTTTGTTTTGTTTGTTTTGGTTTGGTTTTTTTGAGACAGGGTTTCTTTGTAGCTTTTGGAGCCTGTCCTAGAACTAGCTCTTGTAGACCAGGCTGGCCTCGAACTCACAGAGATCCTCCTGCCTCTGCCTCCCGCGTGCTGAGATTAAAGGCGTGCGCCACCACTGCCCAGCTCATTAGTTTTTTAAAGTGATTTTTGTTGTGTTTGTGACAGTGTCAGGGTCCCACTAATGTAGCTCAGGCTAGATTCAAATTCATTATCTTCCTACCCCTACCTCAAAAGCTTAGATTATAGACACCTCTGCCCACCTTAATTTTAATTTATTTTGTATGGTATAAATAGAAGTTAGGACTAGAATAATCTAATTTGACCTGAACTACCAAAGACCAGTTATATTAACAAAAGTACTAATGGGATCAATGGAACAGCTCAGTGGGTGAGATGCTTGCTGCCTAATGACCTGAGTTGGATCCCTAGGGCCCATATGGCGTGACAAAAAGAGACAAACATCTCCCTCAAATTATCCTCTGACCTCCATATGTACACTGTGGTATAAATGTTTGTTTTGTTTTTTTTGTTTTTGAAAAGAGACAAATGATTTAGTAACCATGATAAACTCCAAAGGTTTAACATTTACTATATTTAGCCATACATACAATCCTCACATTGATCCTGAGTATATACAATCAGTAGTGGAGGCAGAACTCCACCGTATACCCAGGTTCTTAATTATTGAGCTCAAATAAATTAGGTTCAGTATATATGAGTATATAAGGGCTGTTAGTACAGCTCAGTGGTAGAGTGTTTACCTAGCTACATGCAAGGCCCAAGGTTCAGTTTCCAGCACCAAAAAAAAAACAAACAAACAAAAAACCCAAACAAACAAAAAAACACCAATAGGAAAAAGGAAAAAACAACATGTTAAGAGGATAATTATGGAGGTCTGGAGAGATGGCTCAGTGGTTAAGAGCACTGGCTGGCTGCTCTTGCAGAGACCCCCAAATTTGGTTCTCACATCAGATGGCTCACAACTCTCTGTAACTTTAGTTCCAAAGAACCCAATGCCTTTTTCTGGACTCACATGTGCATAAACTAACACAGATATACACATATATACATAATTAAAAATAAATTTTTAATCCTTTTATAAAAAGCGAGGTATAGTGGTACACACTTTTAACCCCAGCACTCTAGAAGCAGAGGCATGCACATTTCTGAGTTGGAGACCCCTGTTGCGGGAGGTCCTTCTGCTCCTCCAGCCTATAGCCGCTGAGATACCAGCCCATTGGGGCGTGGTCTCTCTCCCTTTAAAAAAGCGGCCAC
>NW_004949147.1:2206008-2223336 GCF_000317375.1 Microtus ochrogaster
CTCTTCACTTCCTGCTCCGCAGGCGACTAGACTCCCTTCCTGGTTGCGCAGAGGGCTGACGGTGATCTGTAAGTTTTTTCCCCTTTAAATAAATACTACCCTATTAATCATAATTCCAAACTGCTGTGGCATTGTTTGTGACTTACGCCTTCAGACCCTAGTATGTTTCAGCCCAGCAGAGATCACATAGTAAGGCCCTGTCTCAAAAAAAAAAAAAAAAAAGCTATGGATGTGGATGATCTTGACTTAACCTGTTAAGACTGAGTTCAAATCCCTCAGTTAAAAACAACCAGATACTTGGTCACCTTTTCTTTTAAACTTCTTCAAAGTGAGGCAGTAATTTTGACTCCTATAGGATCTCCAAAGGAACGTCTATGTTAGGGCATTAGCTAATGACTATGATCCTAATTAACTTTTCCATCATTATAACTCACAAGAAGGAGTTTCTATATAGATGTGCCTTACCAGCCAAGAGCATGTAGAGTTCCCCCATCTTTGGCTGGAAGTTGATAGCTGCACTGAGAAAATGGAATGCTGATGCATACTGCTGCATAGTCAAATGGACAAGGCCCAGATTGTACAGAATCTTCCAATCGAAGGGTGCCAAGTAATTGGCTCGTTTTAGGCAGCTGATAGCCTGCAGAAACAAGGGCATTCCACCCAGGGTAAAAGACAAGCTCAGCAGACTCAATAGCCACATGGATAAGTATAAACAAGGACTATAAGGAACACTCACTGCCACATACTTCTTCTTGCCAAAGAAACACATTCCAATATTATTCCAAAGTGGAGGACTTTCTGGAATAGCACAAGCCACAACTCTGTATTTGGTGAGGGCAACATCAAAGTCCCCATGAGTCTGCATCATGCTGCCTGCTGCCAAGATGGCCTGAAAAACACAGTGCATGTAAAGTTAGTAATTCATTCATCCAAGAAGTCCAAGGCCATGTATATATATATAAGCCCATCAGCACAAGACACGAACAAGAAACTTCTCCAAACTACTAAAGCAAGTGCTCCTAAGAAATGTTTTTGGAGCCAGGTGGTGGTGACGCACACCTTCAATCCCAGCACTCAGGAGGCAGAGGCAGGCAGATCTCTGTGAATTTGAGGCCAGCCTGGTCTACAGAATGAGTTACAGGACAGGCTCCAAAGCTACAGAGAAACCCTGTTTGGAACCCCTCCCCTCCCAAAGGAAAAAAAAATGTCTTTGGAATCCCACAGCATGAAAAACATATACTGTCATTGGCTCTATCTAACTCCATTTGTTTCTTTCTAGCTAGGGAAATCAGTATTCTGGTAACTACTGCCTTTCATCTTTGTACACTAGTTGCTCCAGACAGCTCACATACACCTGTATATGGCTACTTAATACCCAGCTCTTTCTGGCTCAGGATGCAATGTGAGATGGCTTTAGTTTTTTGGGGGTTTTCTTTTGTTTGTTTTTGGTTTTTCAAGACAGGGTTTCTCTGTGTAACAGCTCTGTTGTCCTGGAACTCAACCAGTTTGGCCCCAAACTCACAGACATCGATCTGTTTCTGCTTCCCAAATGCTGGGATTAAAGGTGTGTGCCACTATGCCTGGCTTGGCTTTAGTTTTTATCAGTCCAGCCCTATCATTTCTTTAAGGAAAGTGTCAGTCAAGGTGTAGCCCACAGAGCCAGGCTACTGACTTCCTAAATGATGACTGAGCTAACAGCCCAATCTAGTTACATCTTCCTCAGTAATGTTCATTCACTTGGTTTTCTTTCTCACTCCCAGGTCAATCTGGAACTTGTAATTTCAAATCCATTAGGATCAAGACATTCTTCAAAAGTTGTTGTGGAAGATTGGCTAAATTCTCAAGTAACAAATGAACTCTAACAGCACTCAGTCTTTGCAGCAGTTTGTTACCACAAATGTGCTTCTTCTGATGTCGAGCATCAACATTTTACCAGAGTTGCAGTAAGAACTTTTTTTTTAAGGTTTGTTTATTTATTATGTATACAGCATTCTGCCCACATGTATGCCTGCACACCAAAAGAGGGCACCAGATCTCATTACAGGTGGTTGTGAGCCACCATGTGGTTGCTGGGAATTGAACTCAGGACCACTGGAAGAGCAGCCAGTGCTCTTAACCCTTGAGTTAAGGACTAACTTTTAAAAGTAAGAATTATATATAAAAAGTGTTTTCAGGTACAGGGATGTACCTCAGTGGTAGACTACTTGCCTAGAACACATAAAGCTCTGGTTTTGTACCCCAGCACCAACATCCAGATACACACAAATTTAACTTTTGGGGTATTTAAAATGAGAAACCCATCTTCTGTTCCCTAGGGTCTGATCATCTCTAGAGGTCATGGGACCATGCACAGGAAGGCTCTGTAGTTCCACAGCCTGCAATACCTTGTAGTTGGCAGGGTCATAAGTCAGTGCATTTCCAAGATGTTCAAATGCCTTCTGGTAAACACCGAGCTTGAAAGAAAGCAAACCAAAGAATTTACCTCAGGGGGTGATGTGATGTTCAGGAGTCTAGCCAACTGTACCCTGAATGGAAACATGCAGTCATTTGTGAGTTTTCTTGACCCTGCCCACCCCCAAAATCATAATAATAACTAATAATAAAAACAAAGTGGGTATAACAAATAAAATGCACATCTCCATACTTGTGAGATTGCCTTATTTTTTTTCTCCTGATAAGGTTAAAGTATCTTTTGCTAAAAAACCATTTCAGAAACACTCATTCTGATCCATATTAATGCCTCCTGACTGGGACTGTGATAGTTAGCTTCATGTCCCTTTGGGCCTTCTCACAAACCAAAGCCCAGCAGATCCAAAGCTAAACTCTTAGTTGTTCTTAAAGCAGTAGTTATAAAAGCTACTTTAGAGACACACAGGCTGAGCAGGGACCTGTCAGGTAGGCAGGGTAAGACAGCACAGAGACCTGGGGCTTCGGGGACTCAAATGGACAGAAGTGGCAGACATCTAGGAATCTGAAAGAAAGGGGAGGTTTCTCTTGCTTCTCTCTCTCCTGCAGGACCTTGGCTAGTAAGATGAACCAGCAGAACAATCTTGGCCTCAAAATAGTAAAGTATGTCAGATTCTCCTTCTTCCCCACAACAATAAGATAGCCCCAACCACACAGCTGTCTCGTGTGTGTGTGTGTGTGTGTGTGTGTGTGTGTGTGTACTGCTATTATACTAGACTGAAACAGAATTATGACTTGAGAGCCAATGTCAGTTCTTCTAGCAATGAGTATGTAAAACAAACCAAGGTTCATGTGTGCACTGTGACTATTAGTAAAATGTGCCACATAGAGAAATGTAAGAGATCATCACAGATACAAACACTGAAACATTTCTAATGCCAGTGTGTGAAAAACAGTTTTCATTACCTGTAAGTAGAGTAATCCTAAGGTTGTAAGAAGGTCTGTATTTTCTGGCGAGAACCTGTAACAGAGAGATGCTCACAAGGAAGCCATGGTTATGAGATAAAGACTTGTACAGCCATCTGCCCCACTGCCAACACCCAGGAGCCTTTATTAAACCTCTTTCTTCCCAAGTAAACTTCTGAGGGCAGTTTGGCAATCTCCTTCAAAAGCAAAACATCTTAATCCTGGCAACAGAGAAGACCTGCTCAGCAGAACGAAATGGGACTTAGACTCCAGACTCCTTTTCAAAGCTTCTATCTATCTATCTATCTATCTATCTATCTATCTATCTATCTATCTATCTATCTATCTATCTATCTATCTATCTATCTGGTTTTTCGAGACAGGGTTTCTCTGTAGCTTTGGGGCCTGTCTTTGAACTAGCTCTTGTAGACCAGGCTGGCCACAAACTCATAGAGATCCACCTGCCTCTACATCCTGAGTGCTGGGATTAAAGGTATGCGCCACCACCGTCCAGCCAGAGCTTTTCTTTTGAACCAACAGCAACCTTAAAAAAGAACTGCAATGAATGATTCATCACACTGAAACAAATTAAGCATAAGCCAAGTCAGTCAGGACACAATATGCTAGTCCTTCTGTTGAGAAGTCTCTCTGCCCCTTTTCCTATGCTTACAATGGTAGGCAGCCTACTTCCTATGTCATTTAGGCCCCTGACACTGTGCTCTCTAAACTATCTTGCCAAACTAAACAAAAGAAGGAAGGCACATACCAGCCCTTGGAAAGACTTAGACGCTCATCTCTCACTGATATTTATCTTTGTCAAAAAGCCAGGGTTGAGACCATCTGAATATAGGATCATCAGTCTCAATGGCTAACGCAACAAAGAGCAAGGAGCTGTTTCATGCTTGTTCCCTGTAGGAAGTACAGAACCTGCAGAGCTAAAGCCCAACCCATGCGGGAGTTGGCAAACAACTTTCTCAGTGAAATTGAGAATCTGCCTCTCACTTTTTGTGGTAAGTATACATTTTGATCATGTCCCTTCCCAAACCACATATGTAACTTGTGCTTCCTAGTCTTCTGATTCCATCAGTACCTATCCCTTACCTAAGAACAGTCTTCTCCAAAGCTTCGGGTCTTGAACCTACCTTCTCAAATACTCAACTTTCTAGTTTTGTCCTCTGGAAAGCCAAATGACTCAAATCTTTTGAGTAGTCACTGTCACTACCCTCACTGGGGTTCATGTACACTAACTCAAAATGCTACCTTGTATAGGATAAGGGTCAGGAACAGGCCTACTTTCCAGCATTACAGGAGCCTCTGACTTGTTCTATGGCTCCTTCCAATCTGACTACATAAGCCTGACATTTTTTTTTTTTTTAGGAAGCAGTTTATTGTTGCTCCAAGGATGAGCGCTCACAAAGGCAACAGCCTTCAGAGCATCTCCTGCATGGCCTGGCTGAGCTTCTGAATCTTGGTCTTCGCAGACATGTCAACGTATTTCTCCCCAATTCGGACAATCATGCCACCCATGATTGACGGATCAGTCTTAACCTCCAGTTTCAATATCTGTCCTTGACCCAGGAAGCTCTTCAGCACTGTCTTTAACTCGGAGAGAACAGCATCATCTAAAGGAGATGCTGTGGTCACCGTGCATGGCACTTCTCCACGGTGGACACTTATGATGGTGGAAAAGGCAGAGATGACCGCCTGGGTATTGCTTAGCCGTCCGTTCTCAGCAAGCACATTCATGAGGTTGGCTGTCAACGGAGAAAACTTTTCCTTGGCTGTGATACTAGCCAGGCTTTTCGCTTTGATGGAGCGCTTGATGTAGGGGTTCAGAACCGCAAGAGACACCTTGGGGTCCTTCAGGAGTTGCCCCATCCGTAGCAACTCCTTTTCCACTTGGTCCAGCTTATTTTGTTTGGAAGCAGCAGAATAAAGGGCGGTGGCATAGCGACCTTTGATGCCATAAAGCTGCACGGGGGGCCTCACGAGCTTGGCAAAGGGCCTGACCACAGACATGCTGAAGCTCCGTACCTGCCGGGAGAGCCCGACCCCTGCTGGCGCCGCCATCTTTCTCCGGGCGGGTGAAGCCTGACATTTTGATGATAGAAATTGCTATAGCGCTGGGCAGTGGTGGTGCACGCCTTTAATCCCAGCACTCAGGAGGCAGAGGCAGAGGCAGATGGATTTCTGAGTTCAAGTCAGCCTGCTCTAGAGAAGGAGTTTCAGGATAGCTAGGGCTACACAGAGGAACCCTGTCTCAAAAAAAAAAAAATTACTGTAGCTTTCCAAACACAAGAGATTTTTCTGTCACAAAATGTGGTTAAATAAAATGCAGAAAACAGCACTATGATTTATATAGCCAGGAAGTTCATCCTGTGGGCGACAAAACTAAAAAGTGTCCAGTCTATCGCACCAGTTCCAGGGGCCACACATAGTCTATTCTGTGGTCAAACAAGACACCGGAGCATCTGACTACAGCTGTCCTATTTCAAAGAACCAAGTCAGTTGCAAAGGCAGTGGATCCCTGTAAGTTCCAGGCCATCCTCATCTACATAGCAAATTCAAGGCAGTCAGGGCTACATACTGAGATCCCATCTCAAAATAAATAAACAAAACAAGGTAATAACACACAGAAAACACAAGATTCATGTGTCCCCTAGACTACCCAATGATACGTTTTAAAAAACAGCAACAACAAAACCCATGATATTGGGACTGGAATGCAGCGAATGCAGCTCAGTTTTAGCACATGTTTGATTAAGCACGGGCAAATTTCTATCCTCAGCATAAAAATCAGAATATCAGTAACACAAAACATATTGGTCTTAGACTAAGAAAGCCAGATGTCTATTACTGCGCTAAGAGATTTCTGTTCCTGATATGATCTCTAGGAACATAGGATCTGCTACAAAGTATCAAACTAGACAATCACACTGCCAGCTGATCCCAAATTCTTGTTGAGAGCATACCAGCCCACTTCCCCTGCAGTGGTGTGTTCCTACCTAATTTCAAAAAGTGTACAATTTTAGGGTTATTTAAAACTAGAGATGCTTACTCCATATTTAGCTTCCAGTATCATCTTCCTTCAATATGGCCTAGAACACATGTTATAATTAGTTACTCAGTTTTAAACATGCAAGTGGGAAAAAAAAAAAAACCAAACACCTAAGGAACCTAAATCCCAAGTTGGCCTGTGAAGCAGCTAGCCTCAAGTAGACACTGTTACAGAAGAAAGAAACCATCTATTCTCCTAAGAGTTTACGTATCTGTTCCATTGCTTTTCTCATTGCTTCCAGTAGATGTGCCCAACCTGTGCCCCTGGGCTGCATGCATTCCATAATAGCTATGAATATGTCCCAACAAAAATAACAGACTTACAGAAAACTAAGATTTTTTTTTTGTGTGTGTATAATTTTTTGTTATTCAACTGTGCAGTTCTTGAGGGTGAACTTTGTAGGTGATAATTTCATGTTGCAATGTTAAAAGGGAGGACATGCTGGTTAGAATCTAAGAGAAAGAGACACTTACTCCACTGCTTTCTTGTAGATCTCAATGGCTTTGTCCAAGTCTCCCTCCAGTAAGTGGATCTTCCCCAGCATTATGTAAGTCAGATCATGCTTGTTAAGCTGGAGGGCACTGTGCAACTGGTCTTGTGCCTAATTAAAGGTTAATGGAGTAAATAGAACCAAGTCAATACCATGGGAGGACAGTGGTTTTCTGTGGTGAACGTGAAGGCAGGCCTTTGGTGTTCTTATGTGGGAATACCTTGTCTCAGAAAATAGCTTTTGCCACCTAAACCCAAGCATAGCCTAGCTGGTCTTACTGAGTTCATAAAAGATAATCAAGTTTTTGAATGTTTTCTGATTGACATTTACACCTATGACTTCAACTTCATAACCCCAAAGGGACATCATAGTGCAATATAGAATACCACAGCAAATTCGATTCCACCTACACTCCTGACTACCTGCACAACATTCTCCAGCTAGGCCTTGTTTTCCTCAATAAATATGAAAACAAATGAATACAAAAGTTGTTTTTATTTATTCATTCAACAAGTACTCATTGAGTGTCTGCTGGTCTAGATACCTGCTATACCAGAGTTAGCAAGAAAATAATGCTAGGGGCCTGGAGAGATGGCTCAGAGGTTAAGAGCACTGGCCACTGACTGCTCTTCCAGAGGTCCTGAGTTCAATTCCCAGCAACCACATGGTGACTCATACCCATCTGTAATGAGATCTGGTGCCCAGAACACTGTATACATAATAAATAAATAAATCTTTAAAAAAAAGAAAATAAAAGAATGCTATGGCTGTGCCTGCCTTTTGGAGGCCCTGGGTTCAATCTCCAACACCACACAACAAAGAACAAACATAAAATAACTTTTTGCTTGGAGAAGGCTGTATAAAACTTTTGTTCATTCACTGATTAATGAGGGCTTCTATAAATGCCAGGTGTTGTGTTTTTTTAGCCTATTAGGCTTTACAATAAATCTAAATATAACTCTCCATCTTAGTACAGATCCCTCTCCCCTGACTTAGTTATACTATGAACAGGAATGTACCTGATAAAAATATTCTCAGCAGAGAAAATTTAATCAGCTGTACAAAACTATAGATTCACCAAGAAAACTTATGTATCCCACTGAATATATATTTTATTATGTCTTACAAAAAATAATTCTTACACTCTAATTGCTAATAATGCAGATATCTTTTTCATATCCCTGAAAGATAGACTAAGTTTTACTGTGATCTTGCAAAGCCTTGTTAAGTGAGTATTAATAAGAGTCAGTCTTGGTGGCAGTAAAAAAAAAAAAAAAAAAAAAGGAGAACAAAGCCTCATTCACCAGGTCACGAAGCAAACTAATCACCATCATTATCCTTCAGAACTCTCAAAAATTCATCTGTTCCTCAGTTAAGACATGCATATAGGGCTGAAGAGATGGCTCACCAGTTAAGAACATTGCCTGATCTTTCAGGTGACCTGAGTTTAAGTCCCAACATCCAATTGATGGCTCAGAACCACATGTTAACTACAGTTCCAGAGGATCTGAAGTTCTAGGCTCCAAAGGAACCAGCACACACATAATACACAGACATACATTCAGGCAAAACAACCATAGACATAATAAAATAAAAAAATTTCAGTTTTAATTAAAGAAAAAAACAGGTATCTATTCCCTAATTTGAGAACCAAGGTCAGCTTAACATGCTTTGTCTTATGTCAAAGTCTTAAGAGCACAGATTTGTTCAGAGCAAAATATAAATTCATATGAGAAAAAATCTTATCATAAATCAAAATTTAAACCACTCTAAATTCATTTTCATTGACCTTAAAAGAAAAAAATCAAGTCCAGGCATGATAGTGCATCTTTAATCCCGGCACTCAGGAGGCAAAGGCAGAGGCAGAGGCAGTAAGATCTCTGGGTTTGAGCCCAGTCTGGTGTGAGTTCCAGGACAGCCAGGGTTACATAGAGAAACCCTTTCTCAAAAAAAAAAAAAAAAGTAAAAATCGGTTGTTGTCAAAGTATAAGATGGTTCTTTTAGTCATGATGATGGCTCAAGGTGCACACATGTTTCGTTGAAACAGTGTCTCACTAGCCTTAGAATTTGAAACAGTGTCTCACTAGCCTTAGAATTTGAAACAGTGTCTCACTAGCCTTAGACTGGTCTCAAACTCAGATTCTTCTGAAATTAGTCTCTCAACTGGTGAAATTTCAGGAGTGTGCCACAATGGCCTGAGAAGGTCCACTTTTTGATTTGGGAGGTAGAGAGAGAATCCACCCCCTCTTTTTTTTTTTTTTTTTTTTTTTTTTTTTTTTTCGAGACAGGGTTTCTCTGTAGCTTTGGAGCCTGTCCTGAACTCACTTTGTAGACCAGGCTGGCCTTGAACTTACAGAGATCCGCCTGCCTCTGCCTCCCTAGTGCTGGGATTAAAGGAGTGCACCACCCTGCCTCCACCCCCCTTTTAAAATCAAAAGTAGGAAAAAATGGGCTAGAGAGATGGCTCAGTGGTTAAGAGCACTGTCTGCTCTTTCATGGATACAGGTTCAATTCTCAGCACCCATATGGCAGCTCACAACTGTCTGTAACTCCAGTTCCAAGGGATCTGATACCCTTACAACGGACATACATGCAGACAAAACACTAATATACATAAAATAAAAATAAATCATAAAAAAGTAGGAAAAATGAGTAATGACAAGTATTAACATGACAGTAACTATAAAAGGCAATTTTTACTCCTCAAGTAAAAATTAACTCTACTGCAGACACAATGGACAGTGGCTCTTCTGTGACAAATGAACCACAGTGTATTCCAGTCAACCACCATCACCATTTTTATGAATTACCTTGTTGAACTCCTTTAGGTAAGTATAGCACACTCCCAGGTTATGGCAGATCTCCTGCACAAAAGAAAGGAAGGTAGTTAGGTGTTAGGCTATAGTTAGCAGTAGAGCACAGCAGTCTAAAGACTGTAGTTGAGGGTATTTGTGTTCATAAATACACATGATTCTACAAAAAAAAATTCCTAAATGTATTTTTTAATTAAAATTGTAAAATGTATGGTTGGAGTGATGGCGCAGCAATTAGGAGCACTGGTTGTTCTTGCAGAGGACCTGAGTTTGAGTTCCAACACCCGCATAGCAGCTCCAGTTCCAGGGAGTTACATGCCCTCTTCTGGCATCCAAGAACCAGGCATATATGTGGTGCACAGACATACATGAGACAAAAAACACCCAGACACAAGTAATTTTTCAAAAATTTATAAGATGGAAAAGAGCAGACAGAATCTTCCCAGATCTATGGCTGATCTGATGAAACCTATAACATAGGTCAGTGGGGCAAACCCATTCTTTTCCTTTGTAAATTACACTTTATCAGAATACAGACTTCCTA
Organism: Microtus ochrogaster; assembly: GCF_000317375.1. Classification (NCBI taxonomy): domain Eukaryota; kingdom Metazoa; phylum Chordata; class Mammalia; order Rodentia; family Cricetidae; genus Microtus; species Microtus ochrogaster. The sequence goes on from NW_004949147.1 coordinate 2,216,286, forward strand.
TGGCTCTTCTACACTAGAACTAAAACTATAGAGTTATGTAACTGCAAGTGTAAAAAAGATGCAATACTATATAGAGACATATAATAACTATATACTAAATAGTCCTTTACAAAAAAGTCTGCCAACCTCTGACCTGCAGAAAAGAAAATCCACAGTGACTACCCTGGCTGCTGACAGTTTCTAATTCTAGTTCACTCCAAGACTGAGCTGTCTTCTGACCTAAGTGTTGTGAAATCTCTGGAATTCCTTTGTAATAAATCTGACTTTAGCAGCTTTAGAAAAGAAACCAGGAGTATGAAACGTGTTCCTGGAAGGCAGCAAGGGCCCAGGGCCCTATAAGTGGTAGGGATGCAATCCTGTCTCAGGAACACAAACCACAGGGCTCACAGACAACTAGTTTAATATGTTCCACATCTCCTAGAACAACGAAACAGTCAGTGGTAGATAACCTATTAGACAGTAGACTTGATGCCAGATGTTTTCATATATATTGCCTTAATTTTCCAAGAAATCTACAATATCAATATAGTTTTTTTAGTTTTATAGGAAATGGAAGCTCAGAGAAGTTAGTTTTTCTAACACAGAAAGTGACAGCGTTAGGATTTTTTTTCCTTCTTTCTTTAGTTTGTAAACAGCAACACCACACTCATGAGCCTGACAACCATCCAATCCTTATCCTATCTACTATTATTTTATAACCAAGTACCAAATAGTGTGATATTTCACTCACAAGTATTTCAGTATGTTTCTCAAATGAAAAGGTCTTTTTTTTCTTATTTTCTTTTTTTCAAGATAGGGATGACATGGTCTTAAAAAAAAAACACTTCAGGGCTGAAGAGATGGCTCAACAGTTAAAAGCACTGGCAACTCTTCCACAGACCTGGGTTCAGTTCCCAGTACCCACATAATTGTTCACAGCTATATATAACCTCACTTGGAGGAAATCCAGTGTCCTCTTCTGACCTTGCAAACACTTCCCACATTGCACACAGACATACATGCAGCCAAAGCACCTACACACAAAAGGAAAATAAGTAAATTTTTTAAAAAGTTGTTTTAGGGGGCTGGAGAGATGGCTCAGAGGTTAAGAGCATTGCCTGCTCTTCCAAAGGTCCTGAGTTCAATTCCCAGCAACCACATGGTGGCTCACAACCATCTGTAATGAGATCTGGTGCCCTCTTCTGGCCTGCAGAAATACACGCAGACAGAATATTGTATAAATAATAAATATTTTTTTAAAAAAGTTGTTTTAAACCTACCTGAAAAACAAAAACAAAGCCAGTATGTCTCATAAAGGTCTCACATTTTTAAATTATTTCTCTTAAACCACAATTGAAATAATGTCTACATTACCAATGACTGTGCCTTCAAGTCAAGCCTGTCTCCAAAACTTGTACATATTCCATTTCTTCATGCTATAGAAGTACATGAACAGACAAGAGAAACACCACCTTTCTAGTCATTAATGCTCTGCACACTAATTGACCCCTAACCTTGTGAACCACTGCTGTGGGTGATATTGGAGAAGATAGCATCAATATTCCTCAAACAACTAATAGCTTAGGAAATGTGGAAAGAAAAGCAGAATCCTATCTCTTGGAGAAAAGGACAGCAGTATCCAGGGACATCCTGCCGAGGCAGTAGACACTGCAGAAAGATCTCAGATATAGTTAGCAATGATACACTGCAGGCTGCAATCTACTTCTGTTCTTCCACTACCTCGCAATGTGCCTTTGCCATGCCACTCCATCTCCAAAGCCTCAGATTTCTCTCTTGACATTAGTGGAAATTCTCCCTACTTAACAGTTGATTCTGAAGTCAAGACAATTGCATGCAGGATTATTATCTCCTTGTTAGAACCGGATTGTGGAATATCATGATGAGTACAAGAAAGTAGAGCTAAAAGATTTCCTACAGATACTTATCAGGTATCACATAGATGGTATCTGGCTGTTTGCTGTCCCAGGTGAGCTCTTTCAGCTCCACAGAGCAGCAGATGGGCTTCATCTTCCCAGCACTCCTGACTCATCTTCCACCTTTTTTTTCTGCTCTTCCTGAACTCCATCTTTAACTCACTGCCAAAGGACTATCTCAGCCAGTTTCATAGTTTCAGTCACTAACTTATGTTCCTGACTCTAAAATGTTCACATATAACCTAAAACATCATTTATATCCAACTATACACTGGACATACAATAACAGAAAATGAGAGGTACGTTAAAAGCCATAGGAAGCGACAATTAGTGTACAGACAGGGCTGACACACTCAGACATGAGACACACTCTTGTTTTCCTTTTCTAGAGAGTCTCCCATTTACTAATAGGGAGTCCTAAACCAGTTGAGTTCCAGTTCAAAAGGTATGTTCTAGCCTTCCTTTCAGAAGCTGTGGCTGAAGCACAGGCTCTATCAGGGCTCCTCTTTCTAGCTTCTTTGAGCTCCTTATCTGAGAATTAATACTTCTGAGCTACAACAGTCATCTGTTAACTAACTATGAGTAAGTCTCAGCCCTGAAATTCTAGGACTACCAAATAAAGTCAAAACCAGTGAAATGGGTTTTCATAGGGGAGAAAATCCTTAATTTGTAAAGAGAATGTGTAGTCTGATTTTGTGCTGTAATTACATATAATCCCAAATTTATATAAACAGATGGTGGAAATAAAGGGATAGGGAAAGTGACTATGGTCAAGCTATGAAAATATCACAGTAAAACCCATTGTTTTGTACAATTAATATACACTAATAAGAAAAGGAAGACAGTGAAGGAAAGTACTCAAGAGCCACTTAAAGCTGCCATGACCCAAAGAAAGGCAGAAGAAATAGCTGGCTGACTGCCAAGCAGGTGGGGAACTATGAAATGTGCAATGAGACGTCTGTTGCTGATGCTTTCAAACTCCAAAGTAAAGCAACTCAGCCCCTAAAGTTCTTGGAAGTCAGGTGGATAATCATAGCAAGAATCAGAGCAGTGAAAAACTATCCGCAATACTAACAGCTGGAAACTATACAACAATGCCTGCAGAGTTATGTCGAAATGTCATGCTAAAAACAGAATCAATAAGACAATTTGATCATCTAAGAATTCTAGACAAGGGCCAAGTACTATGGAGGCAGAAGGAAGGCAGATCTCCCTGAGTTTGAGGCCAGCTTGCTCTACATAATGAATCTGAGGCCAACCAGGGCTACACACATAATCGGACCCTGTCTCCAAAGAAAAAGCTACTTGATAAATGGAACCATTAACATGCTAAGAAAGAAATGATGTTTCTTACCCAATCTTTCTGATTAAGTTTAGCTGCTTCATTATATACTTCAATGGCGGCTTTATGTTTTCCCAGGAGAAATCTGTAAAAATACATTTTCTAAAATTATTCAAATTTCATTATTTTTGGTTTGTTTTGAGGCAGGTTCTCATGTAACTCAGGCTAGCCTCCAGTTCACTGTGTAACCAAGGATGGCCTTAAACATCTGATCCTCATGTTTCCACTTTCAAGTACTAGGACTACAGGTGTGTACTGCCATACCCAGATAACCTAAACTCCTCTAAGATTAACTCTACAAGTTCACACTTTACACATATTCCATTGAGCTAAAACTTGCTAAATTTGAGCTGGTTGTGTGGGAAAAGTAAGGGACAGTGCCATGTCCCAAGAGCAGAATCTTCAGAGGTAAGGCTTGCATTGGCAGTTGTTCTAAAGCCTCAGTCTCGTACACACCCATGTGGCACTCTTCTGTAACTACTTCCTGTAGCACGAATAATAAAAACCCAGATACTGGGGTTCAACCTGATTATCAGAAAAACAAAGGAGTCAGCCACTGGCTCTTACCTCTACCTCAGACCAAAAACGGGCAAGATTCTGTCTCCATGAATCCTGAAGATTAAACAGCCCACACTCCACACTTCACTGAGTTCCCATCTCTTCCCCCTTATATCTCTCTCTGCTCAGACATATCACTCCTGTCTTCACCTTGCTAGTGCTAGGAATAAAGGTGTGTGAGCCCAAGTGCTAGGATCACCTTTATGTGAGCTCTGTTTCTCTTTAGATACATTAAATCTTGTATGATGGCCTTGAACTAACAGAGATCTGTCTGCCTCTGTCTCCAGAGCCCTGGGATTAAAGGTGTGTGCCACTACTCCCTGGTCTGTATGGCTGACTAGTATGACTGCTTTGCCCTCTGATCTTCAGGCAAGTTTTATTTATTAAAACACAAATAATATACCACTATATTTCCCCTTTTTCTCTAAAAAGGCTATAACTAATATATGAAAAACTATATACAATAAATACAATAACTATAGGCAATAATTACAATATATACAAGTAATAAATACATCAACAATGTCTAGTCCATTTATATGTGACAAATAAAGAGAAAATACTCTATATTTATGCTATCTTGGTGAGTCCAAAGACTTGTACCTAATTTACTTTCTAGCATAGCTTGCTTTCTGTGTCTGGTAAACAAAGAAAACTATATCTAATCTTCAACTCCTTCAGAGACACAAGAAGGAAATAATACTAACTGAGTAAGCAGAAAGTTCAAGCAAGCGACTTCCAAAAAATATGAGAAATAACAGGAACAGCTGGCTGCCTGGACAGTCATCTAAAGTTCCTCTGCGATGTTGGGACATCCATCTTCAGCCTACAGGCCCAGCACTTTCAACAGACTTCTCTTTGAAGCAGGATATTCTGAAGGGCTGTCTCTCTTTGTCTTAACAATGTTTGGCAGTCACTTTCTTTTGTGTCCTGCTTGTGCAATTAGGACAGCATACTGTCAGCAGTCGAGGCAAGGGCACTTTCTTGCCCAGTGGCTTACTTTTGCCACAAAGAAAATAAACTCCATGTGGAGTTTCTTCGCTGCCTATCATTTTCTCTGAAGTAGATCCATGCTGCCAGCAGACATGTTTCATTGTCATAAAAAAGAATCTGTTATTAAAACATTTTAAGTGCCATATTCTGTAGATCTCTGAAGTGTCTTAAGATGACTGTCTATCTAAAATATATCTTTGTTTGACCTTGAAAACATATCTAATATGACTACAACTTGATTATAATAGGTGATTAACTACTAACCTGTATGTCCTTATTATCCTAAACAGTTGGTAATAATAATTTTCAAGGACTAGAAATTTACATTACATTGTTAAATGAGTTGTATAGGTACAATAAATACCTTGAACAACAGTAGAAATGTATGTACAGTATGTTCTAACAAAATTAATCTCAAATTTGTATCAGTAAAAAATTCATATACAATATAGAAAAGTCCAATCCAATGTAAAATATTTAAAACTAGTAGTTGCTTTTTAAAAGTAGACTTATTAATCTAACCTTTTATCTTATCTATATCCTCCAGATAATCATAGATTAAAGGAAGTAAACAAAATAAGCCATGTAAAAGTAGAAAATTCACAGTCTAGATTATGTGTATTATTGTGTTTTCTTTAAATTTTTTGACTGTGAGGGAGCTAAGTACAGAGAGACTTTTCATTGTATGTGCTGCTAAGCTAAACCAGCATGTATATTATAAAAGTATTATTACTTCAAAATTTGGGTCTAAGGATATGATGCTTTGGAAAACAGGTTCTTCTTTTGTTTTCACAGAGGATGAGACCCTGTGGATTGCTTCTAAACCAATATGGTATGATACACCATGCCTTCCTGAAAGATTGCCGTAAACACCCTTAGAAAATTACTTCACTCAACTGGTGACTGAGATGAACCTAGCACATAGGATACACCATGAAAGAGCCAGGCAGTGGTGGCGCATGCCTTTAATCCCAGCACTTGGGAAGCAGAGACAGGCAGACGCCACAATTCTCCTGCCCAAGATGGATGCTGGTTAGACTCATGCTGGTAAGCCAGTCAAGTGGCGATACATATTAATGGAAATGGGTTAGATCAAGGTGTGAGAGTTAGCCAAGAATAGGCTAGATATAATAGGCCAGGCAGGAATTTAATTAATACAATTTCTGTGTGGTTATTTCGGGGGTTAAGCTAGCCAGGTGGTGGGACACAGCCCACTCCTCTTTACTACATCTTCCCTTTTTTCTTTTCAGAGTAGATTTGATAATCTACCTTTTATCGTATCATATGTATCCCCCTTTTTTTCTTTTCGTACGGCTATTGTATTATTAAATTTACTTCCTGCTGTCTGGGGTGACTGTAGATCCTGAAGAGAAAAATTTAGGATACTTGTCAAGTCCTGGGAGAGGCAGCTCTATCATTTGTTGTCCGTTCTCTGTGTAATGGGAAAGTGCAGGGCTGGTCTCAAGTCCTGGCTAGAGTAGTCTGTGAGGCTGGATCTTCTCAGCTGTTCTGAACAGTTTGTAGTCCAAAGCCAATCTTTAGATAGTGTTTTTCAACTCAGTGATGTTTTCATAGTCCTGGAGGAATTGTTGTTGTGGGGCCCCATCCTCCTTTTGGAAACTTCAAAGGTCGCTTGCTGTTAGGCTTATGGTTCGTTGAAGAAAACTGATAGGGACTCAAACCCAAAATCATGTACAGGAAGGTAGATAAAACCTTTTTTCTAGAATTAGTTAGTACTCTATATGATCATTAATATCATGACAAAAAGTTTAATATATATATTTATATGTTAAATATATATGTGTATATATATATATATAAATCTTACAAAACTTATACCTTAAGAAAAGCTGATAGTCAATATAAAACCAAAAGATTATGAGATTAGTGGCAATAAAATAGTCTTTAAATTTTTGTTTTTCTTCTGTCCCATATCAGGCTCTTCTGACATGAGACAGAGATTTTGAATTTTACTTTACAAGCGTGCTTGGGTTTAGAGAAGGAGAGAGCCACACTCCAACTCCAAAGACAGGTTTAATCTTTAATAGGACTGGGACTACCAAAAGACTATTTGCATTATATGTCTGTAGAGAACAGCAGAAACAAACATTTGGGAAGATTTAAGAAATGTTATCCTGGGGCTGGAGAGATGGCTCAGAGATTAAGAGCATTGCCTGCTCTTCCAAAGGTCCTGAGTTCAATTCCCAGCAACCACATGGTGGCTCACAACCATCTATAATGGGGT
>NW_004949147.1:2224236-2225655 GCF_000317375.1 Microtus ochrogaster
AATAAGCCGGGCGGTGGTGGCGCACGCCTTTAATCCCAGCACTTGGGAGGCAGAGGCAGGTGGATCTTTGTGAGTTCGAGACCAGCCTGGTCTAGAAGAGCTAGTTCCAGGACAGGCTCCAAAACCACAGAGAAACCCTGTCTCGAAAAACCAAAAAAAATAAATAAATAAAATAAAACACAAATAATATACCACTATAACTTCCTATACATTCTATAAAAATAAACAAAAAAAGTCAAATGATTTGCCATTAAGCACAAGCTGCCATTATTTATCAACATCATCCAATAAGGGCAAGTCTTTCCCTCCTGAATCAAAATTTCTTTCCTTGATCATGAGTTTGAAGGAAAAAAAATTATTTCTATGTAAAAATCATGCAAGTCTGAATGGCAGTGTAGGGAGGAACATGGAGGTGGCACTGCATAGAACACTGGACTACTCTGAAAGTTTATGAAGACTTCAGAAGTGTTTCCATTTAGGAATTTGCAGGTCATTCATTCAAAATACCACAAGCTTATTATATGTCAAATACTCCACTAAATATCAGAACAAGCTATAAGTTGCTTATATGACTACAGGAGAGTTATGGTATAACACACTATGACAAACAGTGTTTTCATCCAACAAAAAGACTAATTAAGTTCCTTAATATTAGCTGACTTCCAGATTACTCCATGGTCTCCAAAATGAAGCCCATTTTACTATTTAGTATTCACTGGCCTCCCACCTCTCAGGCATCTGGCTGCCAACAACAGGTTCTCCCTAGAATGCATTTCAGGAGAAAGCCTTTTTATTTTTCTAATTTTTTTTTTCCAGACAGGGTTTCTCTGTTCTGGAACTCACTCTGTAGACCAGGCTGGCCTTGAACTCACAGAGATCCACCTGCCTCTGTCTCCTCAGTGCTGGGATAAAAGGCGTGAGCCACCACCGCCTAGCCCAGGAGAAAGCATTTTATGTGGTCCTCTGTGATTGCTCCAATACTCACAAAGATCTGGCCACCTGTTTGAGATTATCAGCACACTGAGGGCTGAGAACAGCACACGTCTGAAAGAGTTCTAGAGATTCTTGGATATTTCCTTCCAGGCGGAAAATCAGTGCTGCCAAGCAAAAGAAAATACAGAAAATAAACCACATTCTTGGATGAAGAGGATGGCATCAGAATAACTGGAAGCAGGAGGAAAGATTCCACATCAGAGAAAGGGATGAATAACTTTGAATAACTTATCACCAAATGAGCTGAAGCGAGTAAAGTGTCAGTAAGGTAACCCTGTAATGAGCTAACTTCCACCTGCCCTTGCTCCCAGCATCTTACCCAGATAACTGATCTTTTTGCAAATCACAGAAATTCTTCATAATATTTTGGCTGGGTGGTTGGTGGTGGCACACGCCTTTAATCCCAGCACTTGGGAGGCAGAGGCA
>NW_004949147.1:2226555-2257434 GCF_000317375.1 Microtus ochrogaster
ATGGTGCCCTCTTCTGGCCTGCAGGCATACATACAGGCAGAAGATTGTAATACATAATAAATAAATGAAAAAAAAAAGAACCTAGACTAAATATATTTTTTCAGTAAGGAAAGAAACAATATGTCTTACCTTGGACATAGATCGCATATTCACACAATCCCTGAGTCTCCTGAAGCTGTTCTTTAATCAAAGCCTAAAAGCAAAGAACACATGAGTAGTGATTAAGTGTTGCCAAGAAAACAGTAGAAATAGGCAAGGGCACGGATGAGATACCCAGGATACTAATACTGACTAGTCAGGTAGCTCCTTCAAGAGTTTTGTTTTTCTTACCATCACTTATTTTAGAATGAGCCTAGCAATCCAAGGGCTCTTGGCATATTTCTGTATATCCCTCATTTAGAATACTTTTAGGGCTGAAAAGACAGCCCAGCAGTAAGGGAACGTGTTGCTCTTCCAAAGGACTGAGGTTCAATTACCAGCACCTAAAAGGCAGCTCATGACTGTCTGTAACTCCAGTACCTGATGCCATGTTCTGGCCTCCTCCAGCACTGCTTGCATGTGGTGCACAGACATACATGTAGGCAAACATCCGCACACATATATTTAAAAATTTTTTAAGTTTTCTGTTTTTGAATTATTTTAAAAAGGAGCCATGAATTGTGGCACATGCCTACAATCCCAGAACTCAGGAGGTGAAGACAAGATCAAGAAATCATCCCCTACTAACTATTGAGTTTGAAACTAATCTGGGCTACATGAAACCCTGTTTCAAACAAAACCAATGAAACGATGACAAATATGAGATGACGACCACAGTGACTGTAAAGTCTACATTACTGTCTTGGGCTAGCGGGAAGGCAAACACACCTTTAATCCCAGCACTCAGGAGGCAGAGGCAGGCGGATCTCTGTGAGTTCGAGGCCAGCCTGGTCTAGAAAAGCTAGTTCTAGGACAGGAACCAAAATAAGCTACAGAGAAACCCTGTCTCGAAAATCCAAAAAAAAAAAAAAAAAAGAAAGAAAAAGAAAAAAGAAAAGCTGAAGGAAAAGAGAGGGTCAGAAGAGACATACTAAAAAAGAGATAAGATTAAAGTCAAGGTTGATAGATAAACTATTATTTAAAATAATGAAATTTAAAGCAGGAAGGTAGGGGGTGCAAATTCAAGACATTCACTGCCACGCTGTGCTGCGGACACTGCTGGCCCAGTCTGCCTCTCATCCCTTCCATTGCTGCAGTCCCTCACCTTGCATGCTTCATAATCCTTCCGGATATAGTGGAGATGGATCAGCCAGTTCTGTTTCTCCACAATAGGAAACTCTGGAGCTAGAAATTATTTTTTGACATAACAAACAATATAATCAGTGTTAGATCTTCTCCCTTAGCATATCATGTCTAAACTAACCATAAATAATTATGATACCATGTTAAATTCTTCATGGAATATGTAAATATCGTGTTTTCTGAATTATATTTATATTTGTGCCTCTCCATGTGTGGGTACACATGTTCCACAGCTGTATATATACTTCTGTATATACAGAAGTCAGAGGACAATATTGGAGATGTTGGTTCTCTCCTTCCACCATGTGGGTCCTATGGATTGAATCTGGACTATCAGAGTGGCAGCAGGTCCCTTAACTCACTGATCCATTTTGCTGACCCTTGGACTAATTCTTGGTTGACATACAGTCATCTTCGAGGCCTGTGGTCAACTGACCCATGGGTCTGACTCTAGAGAAAGGGTAAAATACATACTGGACTAACAATCACAGCACATACTAACTAGCCCTACTACCTAGCTCAATCATTTGGTTATTAAATGAGGTAACAGCAAAATGATTCGCATATCCAGAAATGGTATAAAAATACTAATAATTATGTCAGACACTTGCATAATTACAACTGAATTTCATAAATCTCAGATACTCAGAAGGCTGAGAAAAGTATTTTAAGTTCAAGACCAGCTTGAGCTGCACAGTGAATTTGGGTCAGTCTTGAAGATAAATAGGACATGGATTTTTCCCTCAGGAAATTAACAAAAGAAAAAAAAACTTTTTAAATAAAATTAAATGGCACACTTATTTAACATATGCATAAAGTTAGTGGAGTTCTGATTTGTACAAGAATTGAATGCTTAGGGGGCTGGAGAGGTGGCTCAGTGGTTAAGAGCACTGCCCGTTCCTCCAGAGAACCTGGGTTCAATTCGCAGCACCCACACGGCAGCTCACAACTGTCTGTAACTCCAGTTTCAGGGTATCCTATATGACACCTTCGCATCAATGCACATAAAGTAAAGTTAAATAAATTATAAAAAAAAGAATTGAATGCTTATTATGCAAATAAAAATTAGTGTACACTGACATATTAATCAAAGAACATTTAAGTACATTACAGGTCACTAATAAATCTAACTGAATAAAATAAAACCTAGATATTGTGTAAGGGTTGAACCATTTCCTAACATGCTTTACAAAGCTCTGCTATATATATAATAGAATCAATAAGACAAAGAAACAGTCACATATATATATATATATATATAAATATTACATACAGACCTTTTTTTGGTCTGGGTTTTTGAGATTCAGGAACCTGAGTTTTCTGAAATGAAAGAAGTTATGTGTGTTAAAGCAGCCCATGTATTGCTAATTAAAAGCACATTCATATAACAAGAATGATCAGTAACTCACCAGCCATGTAATCAATCCATTAAATGAAGAGACATATAAAAAGAGGCACTTTGATTATGACTTAAATTGCCACATATTCTTTGGCTATCCAACTTGCTCATAATGCATAATACATATTATATGTGCATTTATAATTTACCAAAATTACAATGTATAAAATATACTCATATTAATACACTAAACTGAGATACCTCATAAAGTATATTTAATGTTCTACTTCTAAGAAACCAAACCAGAAAATGTTTTTCATATTGTGTGTGTGTGTGTGTGTGTATGTGTGTGTGTACTCATGTGTACGTGCAAAAGGGACATCCTTTAAGAGTCTTTTATTCCGTTCACTGATGTGAGTTCCAAGGACCTAGCTCTTGTCAGGCTTCATTTTATCCACTAAGCCAGCTCACCAGTCCATGATCTCAGTTTGATAAAAGGTAGACAGCTCAGTCAGTAAAGTACCTTTAGCACAAGTATGAAGACCCACGTTCTAGTGCTCAGTAGCTGAGTAAAAGCTGAGTGCGGAGGCATGTGTGCTGGGAAACAGAATCAAATAGACCCTTGGAGTTCACTGGCCAGCCAGCCTAGCCAAATCAGTACTCCAAGTGCAGTGAGAGACTCCGTCTGAAAAAATAAGGTGGAGAGCAATAGAGGAAGATGCTGGACATGACGACAGTGTACTAACAGACCCTGTAACTTATCAGAAAATCTTTAAATGGATTTTTCTTATATCAGATCCCTAAATTTATACATTATACTCCATGATATGGGCCAGTTGTGGTAGCACACACCTTTAATCTAAGTACTTAGGGAGGCAGAGCCAGGAGGATCTCAGAGTTAAAGACTATCAATCTACCTAGGACAGCCAGGGCCATATAGTGATAACCTGTCTCAAAACAAAAACAAGAACAACAAAAAGATTTATATGCCTTAATATAAGGAGGAAAATACTGGCTGTAATTTTTCAGAAATAAAAGAAACTTTTAAAAATATTTCTCTGTTTTATGTGTATGAATGTTTTGTCTGCATGTTTGTTTACTGTGTCTGTGTTTGGTACCCACAGAGGTCAGAAGAGGCATTGGATCCCTGGAATTAGTCATGGATGGTTGTGAGCCACCACATGGGTGCTGAGAATGGAACCTTGGTCCTTTGCAAAAACAACAAACAATCTTACCCACTGAGCCATCTCTCCAGTCGCAAAACAAAACATTTTGAAAAGGTACAGTGTAGGCTGGCCTAAAACTCACGACTCTCCTATCTCTCCCTCTTCAATCTATACTACTAGTTGCATCTCCATAACCGGCAAAAGAAACTCCATACTCAGATACATCATGATGAAAGGCTGACCAAGCCAAGCATGGTGATGCATGCCTATAATCCCATCACTGAGAAGGCTGAGAAAGGATGATCTTCAGTTTGAGGCTAACCGCAGATACATAGGCAAACCCTGTTTCAAAAAACAAAACAACAGAACTGGAGACAACGGCTCAGCTGTTAAAAGCATTGACTATTTTTACAGAGGACCCAGGTTCAAGTCCCAGCACCCACGTGGTGGCTCACAACAGTCTGTAGCTCCAGTTCCAGGGAATCCAATGCCCCTTTTGGGCTCTGTGGGCATCAGGCACATGGTACACTCACACATATTCAGGTAAAACCCCCATACATGTAATCTTTTGTTTAAAAAAAAAAGCCCTAAAACAAAAGCAACAACAACAAAAAAGTAAGGCAAGGGCAATAAAAAACAGTATACTAAGTACTCCCACTGAAATCCTGCCCTAGCTCAACAAATTCTAAAGGGCTAGGGTGTCATGAAATGATGCAGTACATGACTAGCATGGATGAGATCCAGGTTTAATTCTCAGTTCCAATAATAATAATAATAACAATAATAATAATAGGCAAATGTGGAAGACTCAGAATTTCAGTTTATAGACTCTTATGCTTTTAAAGAAATTACATTAGGAAATGAAAAAAACAATCACAGAATGAAAGAGGGAGTGAAATGAGCAAACAAACTGGTAAAAGCATGTGAGTATTCTCAGCAACTCGTTACACAAAGAAAAAGTGTAGCTTGTGGTATGTACAAGGCAGAAGCACAAAATTAAAAACAATAAACAGGCAAAACCAAAAACAATAGAATAAATAGGCAGATAGCAATGAATATTGAAGGATCTGATGATTCCTGCAGCATGCAGAAGTTAAGTCTGCATCCTAAATGTCTTCAGTACTCAAAAAGGAAGATGCCATGTGGCTACTTCCTCCTGGAGGAAGGAGGGAGTCTTACCAGACTCAAAGAGTTGAAAAAACTTCCTGTTCTCACGAAGCTCAGGATTTACACACGCAGGATCATCAACGCAGTAAATAACTGCCGGGGAGACAGTCGGGTCAGGCTTAGTGAAGCTGTGCAGGAGTGCAGGCTTGGGAAGTCATCACCAGTGCTAGGGTGGGCTTTTCTGCGATGTAGCTGCCTTTAGGTCACCTATGTTACCATAGTAACCCCACACAAACTATTCAGAGAATCATTTCTTTGGCTTGTTTTAAGTAACCTACCCTTAGGGAGGACAAATGTTTGTTCATATCGCCCCAAGAAAAGTTGCACAACATAACTGGTACCCAAACAGGGTTCAAGAGAACCAAAGAGGAGTAGGGAGGAGGAGCGGTTGCATGGTCCCTACGATGAGGGTGAGGAGACATGTTAACTGAGGCTGATCTGTCTTAGAGTGGAACAGAGCCAATCCTGACATGGCTATCTTTCCCTAGATAGAATGGCATAGTATGTCTCGTTACTATACTGGCAGTTACACGTGTCCTGCAATGGGTGATAAGACATCTAATTAAAGCCACACCATCTAAGACTGAAGTGTCCTTAGGGAGGAATCCCAGTATACAGTATATAATATGGGGTGGCAAGCTTCTTTAATAAAGGGTGACCACCATGTACATTTGAGGATGTTTCCAAGCCACTGATGTACTAGAGAATACACTGCATTAAACAGGGTGTAGCAGCTGTTGTACAGACTTTAGTGTGGGCAAGAAGACATGCAACTGAGGCTCAGCTGTCTGCCCCCAAAGAACTTGCCTATGTAAACAAAAGGCAGGGCTGTCCTCTACATCAGCCTCTGATCTAGCAGAAAGGGGGAGGCTAAGATGGAGATGCTACCTTGCCAGGTCTTACAGCTGACAGGATACAAGGGAAAGGGTACAAGTCAGATCTGAAGCTCTCTGTCTAGGATCCAAGAACTTGGAACCCATGGGAAGAACTGGAGTGTAGAAGAGGAACACAGAAGTGAGAAGATGCCCCTCAAGTCTGATCTTCAAGATAAAGGAAGGGGAAAGTCCATGATTCAGTGTGCAATCAGAGGCCTGAATCACGGCCCTGAATAGGAAACTATGGTAATTAGGGAACATTCTGCCATCTGAACTCTTGGACTGGAGGAAGACTTTTAAACAGAAAATGAAAGAGTTTCTTATAGCCAGAGACTACAGACATGGAGGTGAAGTGATCAGTCCAAGTGACATGCAAGCAGAAAAACTTAGTAAAACAATACCCACTTTCCCTTGAGCCAAAGGCTGCAGAACATTAAGGCAATACAAGGGAAATAAAGCTTCTGATGGACTGGCTCACATGAGTGAGTCATTAGGGACACTTGGCTATTACAGGCTGAGGCTCCTGGAAGACAATAGAGGGACAGACATTACTGAGGGACTAGGCATGAGAAAAGCAGGCTTTGATGTCCAGTCTACTGGGGTCCAAAAGCACTACAAGATGGCTCAGAGAGTCTAGCAGCTTGAGTTCAACCCCCAGGATCCACATGGTAGGAGGTTCTCTGACCTCTGCATGTGTACTACTGTGTACACACACACACATGTAAATATAAAAACTTCTAAAGAAAGAAGGACTGGTGAGATGACTCCGCAGGCAAAAGCTTTTGCCTCACAAGCCTGACAACCTGAGTTCAATCACTGGAACCCACAGCCGGTAAAGCATTTTAAAAAATATTTATTTCAGCAGGTACTCAGGACTGGCATGGGGCTTTTGTGGTTTTATTGAATCCCATGGTTGGATAAGATCTTTATGAAGTAGGAGAAGCCCTGGAAGATGTACTTTAATAGGCATATACATATATTTAGTTTGTAAGATACTAAAGCATTCAAATAGGAATGACAGAAAAAACAGAACGGGTTCTGTCCAGGACATTATAAGGCAAAAGTGGCAAGACTTGTGTTGACAAGAGTTATTAGTGAAAAAATTAACAACAAAAAAATGTGGTGCCAGAGAACTTTTAAATCCCAAGCAAAAATTCACAGAATGCATCAATGACTTAAGGAAAAAAAAGTAGAACTAAAAAAAAAATATTAAGCTTGTTTCAGAGGTGGACAGAGTATGTGGTGTCCATTTCTCCCCTGTGAGAAAATAGACTGCAGGTGGAGCTGGTTCATTCAGGCCAGAATCCTTTCAACAGTCTAACAATGGAAAAGTAAGTGCCACAGTGCTGACCCAGAGCCTGCTAGAATCAGAGGCAGCTCCAACAGGTAGCACAGCAGGCAAAACTTCAGCGCTGCTTCCCTTGGGCCTGAGTCAAGCTAACCAGCACTCAGCCCCAGCCAAGGTCATCAGAGGTGGGAAGGTGTACATCAGCACCCAAGATGCTCATAGAAATGACTGTGGATTATGGAAGACTAGTCATCCATGCAACTGTTGTACCCAACATTGCTCTTTGAGCAAAAAAACTGATACAAGTGATGAGATCTTTACATGCTATATAGAACCTTACTAACAGACAGCAATGGGCTTTTAGTGATTCTACCCACCCTCTATAAAAAGTTTTCATTAGTGCTGCGAGATGCCTCATGGAAAAAAATGCTTGCCCTGAAAGTGTGAAAACCGGAATACTGATCCCCAGAACCCACACAGAAGTTAGGTAGGCATGGCAGGCAGAAACAAGATTCTCTAAGAAAGCTGGCTAGCTAGAATAGCTGTTTGGTACAATCTAGGTTCAAATAAGAAGAGACCTTGTCCCAATAAATAGAAATAAAGAACAACAGGGAAAGACACCTGGATACCATACCTTTGGGCCTTCACATGCATCATGTACACACTCACCCACCACAGACATAAGCCCACACATATGTAAACATACATACAGAGAACATGCACACAAATACCTGCAAAAGAAAAGCTTTTGTTATATGAGTTATGGATGGCTTTGATTACCATATGAATGCTGGGAATTGAACCTGGATTCTCTTCAAGAACAAGTGCTCTTAACCACCAAGCCATCTCTTCAACCCAGCAATCATTCTTATACAGTGAAGTACCCATAAAAATCCCAAAGGACAAATTTTAGAGTTTCTGCAGAGATAACACATGGAAGTTCACAGGTGAAAAGCTGGAGAAGACATGACTGGAAACTCTGAGTTCCTTCTCCCACCCATACCTTGTCCTATATATCTCTCCATCAGAATCCTTTTAATAAACCAACAAATAAGCATCTTGAATTAAATTGCCAGCTGCTTAGAAGCAAACCAACAAGCTGCAGCTCAACTGGCAAGGGAAGGGGACAATCCTGGAGGCTGAGCTCTGGACACGTGGTATTGTCAGAACAGAATTCGGTTTAAGAGGACATCCACCTGCTATCTGCTGCTGCTGCAGAACCGCTCCCTTGTATGGTGTGCGAGGAAAACTCCACACATACATCTGGTATAGGAAGCAACTTTTCATATTATGTATATAGGAGAAGAAACTGGGTCTAAGGCTCATTTTCTCCTCAGAAATGAACAAAAAATTAAGGGGATGAATTTGCATTACAAAATCCCCATATAACAAAAGATTAGCAGCAGAAACTAAATACAAAATAATCAGGAAAACAGAAAAGCACAAAAATAAGCAATACAAAGAATCATTATACCTCAGGAAGGGATAGCCAGTGATTTTCTACCCAATAATCAGGACAATGAAAATTAATATAACAGTAAGGCATACTTTCATATCTACCATAACTGCAAAATTTTAAAGAACTGTTGGTAGAAGCATAAATATGATAAACACCTTAAGTTTCCCATAAACTATTAAGCTGAAGATGTACACATGCAACGACCGGGCAATTAACTTGCAGGTGTATCCTAGAACAGTTAACCATGGCAGCACTGCAAGGCTAGGACTATGGTGGGCAAAGTGTGGGTTTTCATTTTTGTTTTTGATAACTGTTTTGTCTGTGGTAGTTCTAGTTTTTGTCTTGGTGTACTCAGGCTCATATGTGCTAGGGAAGTACCACACCAGGATGTTATACCTCGAGCTCCTTTCTTCCAAATAGACAGCATCTCCCTACAGATCTACGTATGTTTTCCTTTGTCACAAAACAAACACCACCATGTGGGTGCTAGGAACCCAACCTGGATCTTTTTCAAGAGGATTCTCAAGCAAGTGCTCTAACCACTGAGCAAACTCTCTAGCCTCTAGACAGTTTTTAAAGGTCACTTTAAAAATGAATAGATAATCCCAGCACTTGGGAAGCGGAGACAGGATTATCTCTGTGAGTTTGAGGCCAGCCTGGTCTACATTATCTAACTCCAGGCCAACCAAAGCTACAGAATGAGACCCCATCTCAAAAAACAGTAACAAAAACACCCTCCTGAAATTCTAGTTTCCATGCACTGAAAATAAGAAATTGCTACAAAACAAAGGAAAACTTCTAGCAGTAAACGTAGCAATGAAAATAAGTAACTGAAGGATCAAACATAAAAGTCATTTCAAAACTAAAGCCATTCTCTTTCAATACAATTAGACTGAAACATACAGCACAGTTTCTGCAATCAAAGAAATTAAGTTCAAGGTCTGTTACATACTTATCTCCTGCAGCAATAATATACATGCTAAGTGCAGTGGCACACACCTTTAATCTAAGCACTACACATGAGAGTCAGAGGCAGGCAGATCTCAGGCAGTTGACGGCTAGTTCCAGGCTATACAGCAAGTCCCAGGCCAGCCAGGGCCACATGCTAACTTAGACCCTTTCTCAAAAACAGTAAAAAGGTATGGTACATCAGTATTGTGGAATTGAAATACTCTTCATATCTCATATTTATGATTGTGTACATTATGCATTTCCCTGATGGTTGTAATAGACCTCTAGACCTTAGTAGGCCCTGAGGTCTTAGCATAACTGACTCCATGATGAAAGTACCATTCAAGCCATAAAACTCAGCACACAGACAACACTACCTGAAAACAGACCTAACTCATTGAAGTCCATAGTTCTGGGAAAGTCTCTAAATGTACTAAGCTTCCTTTGTGACTTCTGTAGTTCTGCTTCCATCTCACTGTTCTTGTTGACTGAAGTATGTTAACCAGAGTATGGCTTTTGTGCTTAAATGCTCTCCCTAAGAAAGACTTGGTGCTACAATGGAATCTTGAACATCTAGTGTAGTTGCCGGCCAGCCAGCTAATAAAGACTTTCTAGTGGCTTAAATCCATGTCCCAGGATCTTCTCTGGTGGATACTCACGACAGAGGTGCCAATATCTTAAACCTAATAATACTAATCATGCTATTTTAATTTTTAGCTTATGCACTGAGCTTCCTTCTCTGTATTGAGTTTTCCTTATACAGACTGCTGTGATTACCCTGCAAATAAAAGAGCAAACAGCAGAGGGTTCTACCTGAGACAACACTACATTATAAAACTGTCAACCAGAGGCAGCTAATTTAGTCTATATTTTCCAAGGTGTTTTTAAAATGACAATATAAAAAAAACTGAAATAATTCTATTAGTGCAGGAGTGCAGGGCAAAGTTTGAAACCCAACAGTAAAGTAAGGGAGAAGGTTTTATATTTGGGATTTCTCAGAAATTTAATTCAATTATGAACATCTTCCTTTAAAAAACAAAAACCAACCAAAAAAAAAAAAACCCTACTGCCGGGCTGGAGAGATGGCTCAGTGGTTAAGAGCATTGTCTGCTCTTCCAAAGGTCCTGAGTTCGATTCCCAGAAACCACATGGTGGCTCACAAACATCTGTAATGAGGTCTGGTGCCCTCTTCTGGCCTGCAGGCAGACACACAGACAGAATATTGTATACATAATAAATAAATATTTTTAAAAAAAAAAACCCTACTGCCAAAAAAAACTAAAAATAGAATTATCAGCCCTTGCCTAGTGGTCCAGAGGTGCATATTTATATTACCAGCATCTTAGTGCTGAGACAAGGGAATGGCAGCTTGGGATATGCAAGAAGACCCTATCTCAAAACAACAAAACATCCCTGTGATCTAGCCAGCCTACGACTGAGGACAGACCTAAAGAAAACACAATCAAGGCAGCACTGTTCATAGTATGAAAGCAGAGAATCAGTGGAGGTGCCCAGCAACGGATACAAACAAATGGGTAAATATATTACTTAGTCAGAAAAAAGATGAGGTCTAATCTGCAGCAGCGTGGGGAAAGTTAAGCCAAGTAAAATATGCCAAGCAGATAAAGCCAAGGTACGTTCTTGCTCCTCTGTGGAAGCTTTTAAAAAGTTGATTTCATGGGAAAATAGAATAGAACAAGAGGTTAGCAAGGTAGCAGAACAAGAAGTGGGGAAAGGGAAAAGATGGAGTGGGAGAAAGTTCAATAATAGGAACCAAATGCCGACAGATAGGAGGAATAAATGCTTATGACCCGAAGCACAGCGGGATGGCTACTGTTCACAATTTATAGTTATAAAGAACTAGGGGGGAAAGGAGTTTAAAGGTTCCAAACCCGCAAAGAAGAAATACTAAAATAGAAATGCTAATTACCATTACACATAGTACGCATGAACTGACGTATCATCATACTATATCTCATAAACGTACAATTATTATGAGTCAATTAAAAAATTCAGCTGAGAGTGATGACGTACTCCTGTAATCCCCTCACTAGGGAGATGAAGGCCGTAGGATTGTGGTAAATCCGAAAGCAGCCTGGACTAACTAGCAAATACTATGTACATACAAGACCCACACAAACAAGCAAGGACATGAGAGATGTACAGGGATGCAAAAAGCCAACTACTACTGGGTCAGCCTGAATTCACGTAGGCTGTCTGTGAAATTAACCAAAGCTTAATTTAAACAGCTGAGTTCTGAAAGAGCTCATTTCCAAAACATAACCACAAGGGGAAACAAGGGCCAGTCGCAGTGAGAGGGCAGGAGCGCTGAGAGCTCACGGGCTCCGTCCTATCAAATTTCGAATCCACGGTTATCAAAAACTGTCTAGCGAAGGTGCGTATGCCCTCCCCAGGAAAAACAAAAAACCTACAGAGCAGGAAAATCGCTCTCTTCTGCCAGAGAGGAGGAGCAGTCCCAATACAGACCAAGCGCTACACAGCCTGGCACTCGCCCAGCCTGGCGGGGAGCGAACCTGGCAGCGTCGCATCCCCCACGGCCACGTCGAGTGCCTTGGCGTCCGCCTCGCCCGGCCTCGGCTCCCCGCCCGGCCTCACCGCCCAGCCGGGCCCCGCCCTGAGGCGGTCACTATACCGCAGAACCTCAGCGCTTACCATCCTAAATTTCTCCTCAGCCATCTTGGCTCCGCCCACCGCAGCGCGACCGGAAGCCAACCGTTTCCCCGACAGCCAGCAGAGCCGGAAGTCATAAACCGGGGAAGGAAGGAGGAACCCGAGCCAGGAAGTAGGTTGCCGAGAGGAAGGCATCGGCGGTGAGGTTATTAAACTCCTAGCGTCTCCATAGAGTGACATGACCACAGATGGCATAGCTCGGAAGGAAGTGGTGAGGGAACTCGCAGCCGGAGGTCAGACATGATCTCTGTACCGGTCTGGATGACTTTAGAGTGTAACATGTCAGTCAGATACTAGATAACGAAGCAAAGTTTATGAAGAAAACAGTTCACTCAATAAATACAAGTAGCTCCTAAACATACGAAAATAAAACTACCAGGAAGAGGAATATGCAAGCTTATGTTTCCAAGAGATTTGATCTACCTCACGTTGACAACATTTGTGAGGAAAACATGCTTTCTTCACCAGTGGAAACAAATTGGTCAAGCTCTTAGCAACTAAAAAAAATTAAAAATACACATAACCTTTAACCAAATTGTTTCAATTATAGGAATTTATTCTATACGTATAGACATGAAACATGGCTTTACATACAAAGATATCCAATGTGTCATTGTTTGGAATAAACCAAAGCTTGAGAAACAACCTAAATACCCAACAGTAGAAATTAAATAAATTATAAGAAGTTCATATTATGTGGCATATGAAAAGAGGCAACTATTTACATGA
Source organism: Microtus ochrogaster (assembly GCF_000317375.1). NCBI lineage: Eukaryota > Metazoa > Chordata > Mammalia > Rodentia > Cricetidae > Microtus > Microtus ochrogaster. The sequence goes on from NW_004949147.1 coordinate 2,239,502, forward strand.
TAAGAATTGCCAAGGTACACTAATAGATAATGACAACGTGCAAAAAATGCATATAGTATTTACGTTAATAAAGAGAAAACAAAAATAAAGAATATGCACACAGTTATTTATTAGAAAATATTTTTGGAAGCATATTCCGATACTAAAAGTGGTTACCTCTAGGAAAGAGAACTGGGTAGCAGAGATGCAAAGAACAGAGGTAGACTTTTTACAACTTTTAATTTTACACTATATGCACGTATTATCTATGCCAGTAATAAAGATAAAATTAACAAAATGTATCACATAGCATTCAGGTTGTGAGAACTGCTAAGAAAGAAATATAGAACAATAGGAGAAAATAACCAGGGCCTTCAACCTAAACTAGCAAGGCAAGCTTCTTCTAGGTTGATATTTTAAATTACATCTAAAGAATAAGGCATTATTAGCTGGAGGAAACAGGCCGAGGAAGCATGCAGACCAGGGAAGAATTCTAAGGCAGAGAAAGAAATTGTGCCAAGACCCTGAGGATGGAAAAAGCTTGGCTCGTTTGCAGCACAAAGGAGGACAGTACAGCTAGAAAAGAAAAAAATTGAGGAAGTGTTGGTTCCCGTGGTTGAGGAGGTTGTACAGTCCAGTAGGGTAGACCCGCCAAGGCCATTAGACCTGCCAAGGCCACGTGAGGGAGTCTATTATAAAGGGCAGTGGGAAGGCACTAGAGTTTTGAGTAAGGAATGGCTTGATAAGAATGAACAGTTAAAGAGTTCTTGTTAACTACTGAGTGGAGAATTAATTAAGAATGCCAAGAATTAGCAGGGTGCAGTGGCAAGCATTTAATCCCAGCACTTTGGGAGGTAAAGGCAGGTGGATCTTTATGAGTTTGAGGCCAGCCTGGTCTATAGTAGGGAGTTCCAGAATAGCCAAGGCAAAATAGTGAGACCCTGTTTCAAAAAAAGAATAATGTCAAGAATTAGTAATCTAAGAGAGATTAGTTTCCTTGGATAGAAGAGGTGGTACAAAAGAAAAGCGGGTGCTTAGTGGCACACATTTGTGACCCTGGCACTGGAGAGGCTGCAGAAAGACCAGAAATTCATGAACAGCTTTAATAACATAGTGAGCTCCAGGTCAGCCTGCCTGGTTATATGAAAGGCTGTCTCAAAAAATAGTAGTAAACAGATAAAAATAAAAGAGGAGGAAAAACAGGCCTGGCAATCTTAGCCCTGAGAAGGCTGAAAACCAGAGGACTGCCATGAATCTGAGGCTACTGTGGGCTACACGTGAGTTCCAAGCTAGGCGTGGCTATATGCTAAGACCTTTTCTCCAAAACAAACAGGCTGGTCACAGTGGCACAGCATTTAGGAGGCAGAGGCAGGAGGATCACCCAAGATAGGCCTGTCTAGTCTATATAAGACATTAAAGGAATGTAGGAAATATCTAAAGTAAATTTATGATCATAAAAATTAATGTTGGTGAATGAGGAAAGAGATTCATGTTAAAGGAATACTGCCAGGTTTCTAACCGCGAAAACAAATTATGTACAGCCAAGACTATACATGGAAACCCTGTCTCGAAAAACAAAAAGCAAATTGGGTGAATTGTTCAGCCAGTTACTAAGGTGGAGAGCTTTAAGGATGTTAGTAGCAAGTTAATGATTTTGCTCCCCAGTACATAAACCTCCTTTGAAGGGACCCTGTGAGGATAATATTCTTTAGTATGCAGAAGCCTTTATTATATATTTTACATTTATTTATCATGAGGAGGGGTGCATATACTATGGCACGTATGTAGTGGTCAGAGAACAATTCTTGGAAGTCAGTTCTCTCCTTCCAGTGTCAGTCCAGAGGATGGAATTCAGGTCGTTGGGCTTGGCAGCAAACATTGTTACCCACTGGCCCATGTTACCCATCTCTCTTTGACCCCAGACTATAGGAATAAGGTAGAACCCCCCCCCTTTTTTTTATTGCAAGGGCTACCATTTTTTTTTTTTTTTTTGGTTTTTCGAGACAGGGTTTCTCTGTGGCTATGGAGCCTGTCCTGGAACTCCCTTTGTAGACCAGGCTGGCCTCGAATTCACAGAGATCCACCTGCCTCTGCCTCCCGAGTGCTGGGATTAAAGGCGTGTGCCACCACCGCCCGGCACCATTTTCATTTTTTTTTAAATTATTTATTTATTGTGTATACAATATTCTGTCTGTGTGTATGCCTGCAGGCCAGAAGAGGGCACCAGACCCCATTATAGATGGTTGTGAGCCACCATGTGGTTGCTGGGAATTGAACTCAGGACCTTTGGAAGAGCAGGCAATGCTCTTAACCTCTGAGCCATCTCTCCAGCCCCACCATTTTCATTTTTAAAAAGGGCATTTGTTTCGCAAATTGTTTGCATTAAACATAGTGTTTCAGTTAGGTAATTAGAATATCGCAAAGAAAAATCCTAGGAATTCCTTAGAGCATGTTTAATGTGTCACAAGCACAACTTTTTTTCCCTTGGCAAACTCCCATCAGAGCGGCTCTGCTCATCAGAATGTTCAAATTATGTAGCTATGGGATGAATTATGAACAATCGCTATTCTTTCATTTGTTTAATGGTGGCAGGAGAGGTATTAAGCATCATAACGTCCATCTCTCCAGTGTAAGTCTTAAGAAGCTGCAGCTACATTTCTCTATTTGGAGTATTTAATTTCTGGACTTTAAGGTTCTCAGCCAACTTTGTTCTAAAGCCACCTGCTAGGCATCTCTTTAGCATCTCAGGCTTCCCAGAACCCACACCATTAACTGTCAACATTGTAAGAAAATGCCCCTTTAAAAGCACACTAAGTACTAAGTATTCATATTTTTCAAAATCTTTCATGGAATATTGCCTCTTCATGATGGTACAAATGACTGTAGTCAGTGGAGAATGTAGCCGAAGCAGACAGTGCTTTGCTTATAAGACAAAAATACTAGACATCTCCAAATGTCCATTACCAAGGACAGTTGAAATGAATCAAAGCGAGATGCTACTGTAAGATATACTATCTAGCTTGTAAAAATTCCTGGACATGTAAAAAAAATAAGCAGCTGTAGGTTATATAGGGAAAAGGAAGAAAAATATGATAAGCTTCCATTTGTTGATTAAAAATAAAAATTACCAGACTGTGCAGTGGTGGTGCACACCTTTAATCCCAGCACTTGGGAAGCAGAAGCAGGTGGATTTCAGTGAGTTTGAGGCCAGCCTGGTCTACAGAGTGAGTTCTAGGACAGCAAGGACTGTTTCACAGAAAAAAACCCATCTCGAAAACAAACAACCAAAAAAAATTAGTGGGCCCAGAGAGGTGGCTCATTAGTTAAGAGCACTCGTGGCTCTTTCAGAGGGCTGGAATTCAGTTCCCAGCAACTGTCAAACTGCCTGAAACTCAGTTACATGGACTCTGACACCCATTCTGGCTTCTGTAATGCACATATACGGCCCTTCATATACAAACACATAAAATAAGAACAATAAATCCTTTAGATTATTTATATTTTTATATATTTATATTTAGATTAATATAGTTTGTTGAGACAGGGTTTCTTTGGAACTGTCCTGGAACTCAATCTGTAGACCAGGCTGGCCTCAATCTCATGAGATCCACCTGCCTCTGCCTCCCATATACTGGGATTAAAGGTGTGCGCCACTATCGCTCAGCCCATAGCACTTGTTCTTGCAGAGGACCCCGAGTTGGTTCCTAGCACCCACATGGTGTTTCACAACTGTTCATAATTCTAGTTCCAGGGATCCTCTTCTGATCATCATAAAGCACCAGGTACATGTGTGGTGCAAGAATGTTAAGTGCAAGCAAAACACTCATAACACATAAAATATATAAATCTCAAAACAATTTTAGGGTGGGAGAATTGGCTCAGTAGTTAAGAGCACTTGTTCTTGCAAAGGACCCAGGTTCAATTCTCAGAACCCATATGGAGTCTCACCACTTCCTTGGACGAGCAGAGACAGGCGGATCTCTGAGTTCAAGGCCAGCCAGGGCTGTTACACAGAGAAACCCTGTCTTGAAAAACAAAACAAAAATCTTTTTGAAAACAAAACAACTTAGCTAGATGTATCGCAGGCAACTGGTTAAACTACTATAGCAAAACTGCAACCACGGGAGGAGGGGAATACAGGTAGTAAAAACTTGAGCAAAACACCCAAGGGCAGAGTACAATTAAATGACTTCTTTAAAGTCCCAAAAGAATACAAGGTCAGCATGGAATGAGAATTCTATACCCAAAAAATAATCACTTGGGAGGAGGCGACGGGAGGATCAGAAGATTATCCTTAATACACAGAAAATCTGAGGCCAGCCTGGGCTACACGAGACCCTGTCCCAAACAGACTATAACAATTCTGTATCCAAATAAAACAGCTCTCACAAAGAAAAAAAGGGAAATACATTCTTCCACCAATGAAAAGTCAGAGAATTCATTTCTAGAGAAAGGAGAGTGGAGGGCTGGATGTATAATTTACTGGTAGCGCAACTGCCTAGTGAGTGTGGTTTAATCCCTGGCATTCAGACTTTAGAAATTAGATCAGATGAAACCTTAGGTTTACTGGAAACCAGGAAGAATAATAGTATGTACTCTAAAGTTTATAGATAAAAAAATAAAGTTTATAGATATATAAAAAGCAAATAAATCATTAAAGTATTAAAGTACCATATACAACACACATATATATGTGATTTCTAGTTCTACACAGACCCATAAAGAACATATTAGGTTTTTAAATTATAAATTCACTGAAAATAAAATTCCATTTATACTAGCCACATCTAAGTGTTCAATAATCATCAATTAGCTACCATATTTTTAAGTACAATGTATATTCCCATCACCTTGGGCAGTGTTACTGTAGAGTGAGAGGGAACAGAGAGTACTGGGTTTTTTTTGTTTGTTTGGTTTTGGTTTTTCAACACAGGGTTTCTCTGAATAGCCCCGGCTATCTTGGAATTCATTGTGTAGACCAGGCTGGCCTCGAACTCAGAAGTCCACCTACTTGACTCTGCTGGGATCAGAGGTGTGTGCCACCACTGCCAGGCTTAAAGAGTACTTTAAGCTTTACAATGCATGTATCTGCGGCTCTTCTTCCTCTCCCCTTCACTAGGAGAAGCCTGTACATGATGTGTGTGGATGTGAGAAGACCACTTGCCGAACTGGTTCTTTCCTACCCTGTGTGTCTTGGGGATGGAACTCAGGCCATCAGATTCAGCAGCATGCACCACTTTACCTGCTGCGTCATCTTAACCCTCCCTTTAAATAGACTCTACTGGCCTGCAGATAGGCAGGCAGCAGACTGGACAGTAACTAGAGTACAGTCTGCAGCTTAAACTTTTAAAAATAGCTCAAGGGTTTAATGTACAAAGCCCTTGAACTGTATTTATCCCGTGGTATAGTTTGTTAAAGTCTATTAATTCTTTTTTTTTGTTTTAAAAAATATTTATTTATTTATTTACTTATTTATTTATTTATACAATATTCTTTCCATGTGTATGCCTGCAGGCCAGAAGAGGGCACCAGACCCCATTACAAATGGCTGCGAGCCACCACGTGGTTGCTGGGAATTGAACTCAGGACCTTTGGAAGAGCAGACAATGCTCTTAACCTCTGAGACATCTCTCCAGCCCCAAGTCTCTTAATTCTTCACACTACAAAACTCTATGACACTTAGAATCAGAAAAGCATCTGATAAAATTTAGCAATGTTTCCTAATAAAAATGCTCAGTAAAATACAGAAAGAAATGAACTCCTACAGGTTTGTAAGGTACATATATTTAAAAAAATTTACCACTAGAACTGGGCAGTGGTAGTGCACAACTTTAATCCCAGCACTTGGGAGGCAGAGGCAGGCGGATCTCTGCATTCGAGGTCAGCCTTTGTAGAAAGCTAGTTAAAGGACAGCTATGGCCGTTATGCAGAGAAACACTGTCTTGAAAAATAAAATAACAAAACAACGACAACAAAAAACTTACCACTAAATCATACTTAATAGAACCCCCCCAAAAAAAAAACCAATAAAATACCTCTATGCTGGATGGTGGGGCACATCTTTAATCCCAGCACTCTGGAGGCAGAGGCAAGTGGATCTCTATGTGTTCAAGGCCTGCCTAGTCTACAAGAGGAAGTTCCAGGACAGGCTCCAAAGCAACAGAGAAATCCTGTCTCCAAAACTAAAAAATGAAATAAAAAAAAATAAAAAATCCTTATCTCTGATTCTGGGAACAGAACCAGAAAGTCACTGTGACATTTTTCTAGCACTGTACTAGATTTTAGCACCAGGATGGAAGGGCAAAACAAAATAAGCATACAACCCAAAGGGGGAACATGGAGATTGTCCAGAAGATAAAAACTGCTGCTGCAACAAACCTGACAACCTGAGTTCAATTCCCTTGTAAAAAGTTAGAAGTGGTGGGTTATCTAACATGGAGTCAGGCAGCCAACATCAGAAACAATAGGCACTACCTCAGCAAGGTGGAAGAAAAGAACACTGTCCTCTGATCTGCACACATGTATTGTGGCATGTATGCCCCTACACAGGCAAAATAAAAATATGAAAAAACAAAAGTAAAAACATCATTTGCAGAAATGATTTTGCATATTTGTAACCCACTGAGCTATTTTTAGAACTAATAGGTTTAGTAAATGGCTTCAAGATCAATATGTAAGATCAGTTTTATTTCTTTATAACAGCAAAACTAAAAATGGCATTTAAAAATTAGTATTTTTAAAATAAAAATCAGCCTGGCATGGTCACTTACATCTATAACAATAGTACTCAAGTGGTTGGGGCAGGAAAATTTGAGTTCAAGGATAGCTTGTGCTACAAGCATGAGATCCTGTCTAAAAACAAAACAAAATTAAAAAAAAAACTACATGAAATGTGTGTGTGTGTGTGTGTGTGTGTGTGTGTGTGTGTGTGTATTATTTTCAAATACCCAAAAGCAAAAACTAAGGGAAACTACAGAGCACTACTAGAAAAAAAATTAAGAAATCCTAAATAGCTAAGCATAGCACACATGTCTGCAACCCCAGTACTTGAGGCATTCACAGTAATTTCTAGTTACATATAGTAAATTCAGGGCCAACATGGGTTACTTGAGACCCTACCTCAAAACACAAGCAGAAAAAAAGTAAACAAAAACATAAATGGCAAGATATATACCATGTTCATAGACAGAGTTGAACTCATCCCTAATAAAATATTCTTCCTAAACTGACCTGATTTTAATGCAACCTATCAAGATTTTCAACCCGAGTTTCAACCTAAATGCCAACCTAAAGCTAATGGGAGATAGAAACCCTTTAAATAAGCTGCTGGAACTGAATGTCCATGTTGAAAAAAAATGTGGTTCTCTTAACAGAAATCAACCTCGAGCTTTGGATCACCTAAATGTAAAGCACCATAAAAGTTTAAACAATTGCCGGGTGGTGGTGGCACACGCCTTTAATCCCAGCATTCGGGAGGCAGGCGGATCTCTGTGAGTTCGAGACCAACCTGGTCTACGAGAGCTAGTTCCAGGACAGGCTCCAAAACCACAGAGAAACCCTGTATCGAAAAAACAAAAAAAAAAAAAAAAAAAGTTTAAACAATTAACTTGAGATGGATCATTGTTAAATTTCCAGCAGAAAACATGCTGGATTATGAGTTCAATTATGACACTGAACTCATAAAATCATAAATCACAAAATGTATAAAAGTCAAAATATAAAATTACAAGCTGGACACCTTAGCACAGAGGCTTCAGTCTCAGAAACAGCAGGGGCTGAAATAGGAAGATCATTTGAGCCCAGGGATTTGAAGCCAGCTGGGCAAAATAACAAGACCCTGTATCAAAATAAATAAAACGAAATAAAAAGTAGGTATACCATGCACAAGGGCAGGTTTAATGCCCAATAATGTAAAATAATAATTGTCACAACTTTCATCCTAGATCCTAGGTATTTCATACAGCCTAGGCAAGCACTCAACACAGCTACATCAACCTTGAAAATGGAGTATATATCACCAAGGGAAAATAACAGAAATTAAAATTACATAAATTTCCTACCCACTAAGATGGCTAGTATAAAAAGTAAACAGTGATAGAGCTAGATGTGGTGTTGCATCCTTATAATCCTTGTGCTCAGGAGGCTGAGGTAGGAGCATCTTAAATTCAAGTCCAGCCTGAGCTACAATACACAAACAAACTCAAAACAAACCACTCAAAAACAAACCACTGACAACAGGAAATGTTTAGATATGGAGAAACTAGAGATTGCATACATCACTCATAGGCATACAAAATGATGGACCTTTTGCATAGGACAGTTTATTACCTTATATATAAAGTAACCATGTGACCCAGCAATGCTTTACTACTAGATATTTAACCAGGAGAAAAGAAAGCATGTATCTAAAAACATCATAGTACGGGCTGCAGAGATGGTTCATTGGTTAAGAGCACTGGCTGCTCTTGCAAGAGGACCCATTATCCACATGGAGGCTTACAGCCATCTATAACTCTAGTTCTAGGGGAATACAGAGCCTTCCAAAAATAGAGACCTATATTCAGGCAAAACACCCATACACATGATGACTTTAAAAAATTAAAAACTCATGTTGCCCCTAATAGGAAACAAGTTATTAGTAGGAAATTTGAGAAACTGGTATTATGTATAATATGTACTACACAGAAAGATCTAACACATTAATTTAAAGAATCTTTAAGGCATTATAAATTAGCCACCCAAGTACATATGACCCATTTATATGAAGCTCAGGACTGATCTTGAGTGGCTAAAGCCAGCAAGAGAGTACTGGAAAGGGGCCTCAAATATGACTTTAAAGAGAGATTAATAGTATTCTCCGGCATAATTTTTGATTACACTTGTACACAGTTCTTAAAATATTCAACTAAACATAAGATGTGTACAGTATAACCAGTTAAACACATGATGGATATGGAAGTCCTATTTTCAGGAGCATGTGTTTCCAGTTCTGTTTTCTTCAGTGTGATTTGTGGGCTCTCATCTACTTAGGGCAAGGCCCCAGATTATAAAATTTATCTTAAAGACACACTCAGTGTCCTCTAAATAAACAGAATTAGCAATCTACAAAGCAGTTTCCTGGAACCAACCATCTGATCCCATGAGTTAGTATGCTAACATTTGGTCACTGTGAGGCAGGCACTGACATTACTCATTTGATTTTTACAATACATCATGGAGTTCTTTAAACTACTTATTTTGTTGGCCTTATTGCAAGCTAGTCAAAATAACAAATTCTGGGAGGGAGAAGGCATAGAGAACAGTATTACCACCCTTCTCGAAGCATATTCTCTGGTGTTTACCGTCATGATCTTTAGTATTCCAAATCACTCCCTAGATAGGGAATAGTGGGACACACCTAAAACCCCAGCACCAAGAGGGTTGCAACTTAAGAGGCCAGCCTGGACCTATATGTAATTATAGCAAGATCCTGCCTCACACTAAGTAAAATGTTGAGAGTACATCTTTTCCAAATCATGTGAAAATTTAGGTCATATTTTTCTATTAAAATTCTATTTGTCTTATACAGGTAGAAATGAACCACAAGCCAGGATATGTGATAGGAATTTATTAATAAGCAAACATCATTCATACCAGGAATAGCAGCAATGAAGTTATAAATGATCTGAGAGAGAATGTACTTGACGACTTTGGAGCATCTCATTAGAATGTCTGCTGCCCAGGTAAGCCCACAAGGTCATCTGTAAGGGCAAGGCATTGTTTTATATTACACCCCAAGGAATGGAACCAACAGTAGCAGCAACAAGCTACAGTATTCATCTGTTGATAGGGTCCCTTAAAGTTTTAGGATACAAATTCGTGAATCTCTGTCTGAACCAACTCCTCCAGAGAGCTGGATCTCCACAGCATAAGACTCAAAAAGCTATTGATGTGACTTGTACAGCACTGTTTTATTCTGTATAAAGAAATCTTGACTTTTTGCCTTTTCTGGCAGACTACAAGGAGCTTGCCAAGTTAACGAGCCACTTTCACACAGGTGTAGCCAGTGAGGAACACTTTATAGGTGCTAGTTAAGGCACAAAGTAGTCCTCAGGAAATGTTACTTTATGCATATAGAGCCAATGTCATCATGTCAGGATTGGCAATCTTTGAAGAGTCTGAAAATATAAGGTCCTATTACTTCTTAACTCATTAAAATAGGGTGGCTCCTAAATATGAGAAATTGCTGGATTTATCTGGTTTACAACAAAAAATTTGCCACCGAGTTCCTAGAAAAATCTAATATTAGAAGTCTTTAAGGCCCAGCAGGTGCTTTGCTAAGGCTATCTGAATAGTGTCAAGTGGCCAGATGTGACTCCACTTGGTAACTGGCTCGGTTACAGGGCCACCCATTTGCATGAACAACCTTGGTTAACAGCTTCACACCAATTGACAGACCCCTTCAGTGGACTGTTGAACCTCCAGTGCCCAATGCTGTATTGAAGCAGTTTAATTAATGGGGATGACTATCCATTTTCACTGAAATGGGAAAGGTAACTGGTGATTTAGATGATAATGATTCACATAGGCTCATTATTTCAATATTTGGCCCCAATGGGTGGAACTGTTTGGGAAGGATTAGGAGACATGTGCCTTGGAGGAGGTATGTCACTCAGGGCAGGCTATTCCATCCCAAAAATCTCATGTCATCATTCCCAGTGTACTCCCTCTGCCTCCTACTTGAGGATCAAGATGTGAACCCTCAGCCATCATGAGCTCTAACCATCTGAAACTGTAAGCCCAATTAAACACTTTCTCTTGTATGTTGCCTTGGTCATGGTGTTTTGTCCTAATAGGAAACTTAAGTTAAATATTTATGATTTGTTTTATAAAAGGACTTATTTTACCCATTAATTTTGATCCCCACAATATTCCTAATTTTAAAAAACCAGCATAAAAGAATGTGGAATCAGACAAGCATGGAAACTATGAACTCCTGACAGTATTCTTAGAATTCAGCTCAAGTGGGAGTAATGTACCCTATTTACACAATTAGGTATACATTTGAGTTTGAGATCCCTGAATCCCTCATGGATGGATGCATTGTCAGAGATGCTAAGTACCAAAATGAAGACTGTTTTATAACTTGGCAACTACAGTGAAAACCACCCATGGCCCCAACCAAATTTTGTCCAAGAAAGCAGTGTTACTCCTCATCAAATGCTTGAGAAAGATCTCTCCTCTCTCCCTCTCTCTCTCAGACACACATACACACACACACACACACACACACACACACACACACACACACACACACGACACACATGTACCGAGAAAATGTCAAAGTTTCTTTTATTCTTAGAATTTGACTTTCAATTGAGGGCTTTTAGGCTATTAGGTGGGCTAGTTTAACTTGAAAAACAATGTACATTCTTTAAAATATATACTAACTTCCCCAAAGAAAAATGGAAAAAGAAATCTTAACAGTCCACATTTTTCATTTCTGAAGGAGCCAAGATTTCCCATTTAAAAAACAAAACAAAACAAAAAAAAAAAAAAAAACCAAGATGATAGGTGTGGTAGTACACACCTGTAATCCCAGCACCCAGGAGGCAGGAGGAAAAGTTTTAAATTGGAGGTCAGCCTGGGCTATAGTGCTGAGACTCTGAGGTAATACAAAAACAAACAAACAAAAAACAGGAAAACAAACAACACCCCTGAAAAAGCAAACAAAAAACCCAAAATTCAAAACTACCAGACTCTACAGTTGCAGGGATAAATGCTGAGATCAAATGCTAAACTGGGTTAGTGGTACCTGCCTGTCATTCTAGCACTTGAGAGACAGAGGTAGGATGATCAGCAGTTCAAGGACATCCTTGGTTACCTAAGTTCTAGACTCAAGACTCAACTGGGCTAGGTAAGGTTTTTAGTTTGAGACAGGGTTTCCCTAGCTGTCCTGGAACTCACTCTGTAGACCAGGCTGACCGCAAACTCACAGAGATCTGCCTGCCTCTGCCTCCTGAGTGCTGGAATTAAAGGTGTGTGCCACCACTTCCTGGCTAAGATCTTGTCTTTTAAAGAACCAAAAAGAAAACATTAGCTGCTGCTCTCTGCATTTTCAGTTATCATGTATAAAAGAAACCTTTTAGCAAGTCCCAGAAGGCTATCCATATTCAAGGTCAACTGCAAATATCCTATAAATAGTTACACTATGATATTCTCAACTGTCATATGTGGTCTGGCTGCCAAATCTGTCGGTGGGGGAGGGCTCTTTTCTAGTCACCACTGGTTTCTAGAGGAAATCAGGACTACAATGGTGTATGAAACAGTAACCCTCTGAAAGGAGCACTGCATGCATTACTAATGTCAAAGTATGGTTTAGAAGCCCAGCATTAAAAGCCATTTCTTGTCCTGGACATTACATCATTCTGAGACCAGAATAAGAAAATGGTACAGACAGAGGTAGTTGAATGCTGCTCGGGTCCTACATAGAATTGTGAAACTTTAGGCAAGTTATTTAATCTTATTCTTATTTTCCATTTCTGTGAAAACAGCAATCTTTAATCCACTTGTTTTAGAGTAAGTGCTTTGAAGATGAAAGTGACAGACTGTTAGACTATAGATAGGATAAGACTCAACTGTCCTGAAGTCTGGACTTAGTTATAGTATCTAACATTAACAATATCCAGAAGCATCTTCAGCTTTGAGTCTGCTTTATAGGGACCATCAGCTTCTATAAGTAAGGTGAAGAGGCTGAGAATAATGCTTTAAATTTTTAAATATCGGCTGGAGAGATGGCTCAGTGGTTAAGAGCATTGCCTGTTCTTCCAAAGGTCCTGAGTTCAATTCCCAGCAACCACATGGTGGCTCACAAACATCTGTAATGAGGTCTGGTGCCCTCTTCTGGCCTGCAGGCATACAGACAGACACAATATTGTATATATAAATTTTTAAATATCATATCTAAATTCAGTGTTTGCAATTAGGAAGCCAGAAAGCTTTCAGAAGTACTTTTGAAAGTTTCATTAGCCAAATTAAGTGTTAGGATGGTCTCATTCACAGTTCCCTACCTAGGACCTGAACCAATACTTGACAGTTTATATTAAACAGGAACAGTGAATAAGGCACATTATACAGGTGGCTGTTATCCACCTAAGTCATCTGTTTTCAACTATAAAAATAAACATAAGTAACTAATGGAATAACAAAATAAATGTTTATTTTATTAGAATTAGGAATGTTCTTTCCCTCTGGGCAACCTGAACAGTCCAGTTACAATGAAAATCTAAGAACAGTTATTTCCACAGCACAAGGTGCTCTATGCACAAAATTACAGGGTTAGGAGCATTTAATCAATTTATCGATCTGATTGTCTCACCAACCCACCCCATCCCATCCCCCAAGTGCTCTATACTGGGATACGTGGCTAAAATAATGTTACATTAAATCCTTTAACTCTCTTGTTCTAAGTTTCAACTCCTAATCACAGGTGAACCACACATTACACTGCAGATTCAACCATATCAAATCAAGTCAGTCAGTCTTGGATCTACTGGTATGTATGTATACACGTGTGTCTTTAATATATTTATTTAAACACACATAAAACATATACAATCTGGGTTGCAGCAAATTACAACGAATTTAGAGTCTGGTGATGTTATATGCTACTCGATTTACCACAATTTTATGTCTCCTGAGCTTTGGATCAAAATTTTATTAGAAATCATTGAAAAGTTCACCTGTTGCTCAATGAATTGTTCAAATGAAGCATGCACCTACAATGTAACTGACCTCAAAAACACAAGGAGACCCTGGTGCTTACTGTAAGTAGAGCCCTCTGAGAGACTTAGGTAGGTCAAATAGGGAAGCTGTCTAACAATATGGCTTGCCTATCCCAGCTGGGGGCACTGAAGCTACTAACAAAAGCAGTTAAATTCTGGAAACTCTTAGATATGGAGACGGTTGTTAAAAAGCTTGGATGTAGCAGAAAGGCCAATTCACCTTGATCCACACAAATTATGAGTGCAATACCCTCAGGTCCCATGTGAGCACTGGGAATAGAAAGTGTCACCAACTGCACTATCCCTCCATGGGCGGGGACTGAGACTCTAAGGTGCACACACTCTTTTGGATACTTGTTTCAAGGGCAGGGTGTAAAGAGGACTTATGACACTCAGACCTAGATACCGCAAAGTTAACTGTTTTAAAAGACTACATACACAAAGCTGTTTAAGGGACCACATATATCTATGTGACAATTCTGGTTGCTTTTCAAAGTCACCAGGAAAAGGAACTTACTTTGAGCTTTCTTTGAAATCTCGTTGGTTTTGATAAATGTATATTTTTTTAAGATTGATGCAATTATTTAAAATAAAGTCAGATGGATAATGGGGAAAAAGAGAGGGCAAAGAGAAAATGGAAAAGCAGACATGAGTTCAGATTTGCACCTGAGGTGACAAGGAAAGGGAAGAAAAAAGATGTAAAGTTGATCCTAAAGCGACAAGTAGTTTAAGAAAGCAGCATAATATACTCAGCAAACATTCACTGATTTTTGATGGGAAAAGAACAGTTGCAAGTACATCTCATGTAACAACCTTTCTAAAAGGAAAAGTAGGGTGATTCAGCAAAGCCTAACTTAGGCAAAAAGCCAGAGGAAAGTGAACCTACTTCCCAATGGAGTAATAAGATGTACAATGCAAGAACAGACACAGCTGCCTCACAAATGGTAAACACTCCCTAGGCACAAGACAGTTAAAGGAAGACAAAGAGGTCCTCAGCCAAAACTGGCATTTAATAGTTATACCTCTTGATCTAGTTGCCTAGTTCACTCTGCACTCAAATATAAAACTGACAGTCTTAGGGATGCTGACCTGTTGAAAAATACCACAGGCAGAATGGCCTAAACAGGTATATAGTTAATAAAACCACCACCATCCTTTACTTTTAACATAGCTTTTAGTAGAAATTTCATAAAAATGGACATTACAGCTAAAATGCATTATTAATTCTCCTATATGCTGACAATAGAAAAGAAGCAAACTCAGTGATTCCTACTCAAATGCACTGGATGGGAGTATCAATGTTCCAGTGGTGTTTGCCTTCAAACTGAACCCACCGTAACACACACAAGCAATTTCAATATCCACCATTTAAAATTCACAATCTCAAACTAAGTGAATGGCTATTTATTTATACTTAAAGTGAAAACATTGTATTCAACACCCTAACATAAAGAAGGGATGAGAAACGAGCCATAACTAAAAATTTAAAAGGCTCAAAGCAGCAATTCAGGAAAAATAAAACAGGAAAAAAATTTTGAAATGCTTCCTCCAGATGTGATGGGGAGCCTAGGAAGCCTACAGCCCTGTGCATTACATGGGCACATGGGCTAGAATAGAGGCATCAAGGCCACACAGGAAGAGTAAGTTGGGACAGGATCATTCATGAGGTGAAGCAACAAAACCACTTGTAGTCTTAAACAGGCCACGGCATTTGCTCAGGACTTGACTTCCTTGTTCTACATCTAGAAGCTGGGAATTCAAGGCATGAGGCCCATGGCCAGCAAAAGGCAGAACCAAACCAGAAAGGGCAAACTGACCTCAGGAAAGGGAAACTGAAGCACTCTAGTTAGGTCTTGCAGAGGTGCTTAACAAACACACCCTTATCCCAACCCCAACCCTAGAAAGATAAAGTCAACTGAAAGAAAATGCACAGCAAATAGACATAATCTTGAAGCTTTTTAAAGAATAAATATTTTTGTAATTAAACATTATGCAAACACGTGCCACGCTTGCTTTCTCCATGCATATGCGCTATATACAATTTTGAAAAATACTGTGTTGTCCTCTTGTTTTAAAAGTCATATACAAAGTTTTTGTGTTTTTTGCTTAATCCTCTTGTTGCCTACCCCGTTCCCCCTCCCAAGAATTTCCTTTACAAGTAGCTAATAATCATTATTCACTCATGACCTTAGGGTATGAGAGAAAGTGAGTCCAACTGTGTGTAGTATATGTGCAGGGGAGGAAGGGGAAGAGGTCCTTTACCAAAGTACAACAAAATGGCTGATTTGGACATGAAAAGCAGTGTCAAGGAGCTATCTGAAATTTTAACTGTACTACACTCAGGAAAAAGAAAAAGGAAGTCAGCTTTGAGAATGAAGCTACGTTACAAGTTAAAGTTGGAGGGCTTTTTGTGTGTCTGTCACACTTTGTTGGCGGCCTAGAATACTGTTGTACAATGGTTTATCTACCTTTTTTATTACAATATAATTTACTTAAACTTTCCGTTAACAAAACAGAATTCTGGTACTACAGACCAGCGGTGTCAGAATAGGCTTAGTGCCTCCTTGTTTGTGTTTGTTTTGTTTTAATTGCATGAGCACTCTAGATGGTAAAGTTTTCAGAGTTCATTTTATGCAGGGCCATTCTCAGTCCTCAATGTACTCCCAAAGATCTTTTTCATAGCCTTCATGCACATGCTGTAACAAAACCCTTCGTCGACTCTCACAGTATCTGTAATCAAAGAGAAAACAAAACAAAACAAAACAACTTGTCATCCAGCCTCTGATAATGAAAAAAAAAGAGGCATTTATTAAAAAGTACTACTCCTATAGTTTGCCCAGACTTTGAAATAAGCACCTGCTATTACTATGATTTATCTGTACAGACACATCAAACTACTTCTAACTGTTCTAAGGACTGTTTTTTGGTTTCTTTCACTGGTGGAAATCAAACCCAGGACCCTGTGAATGCTAAACAAACATCTACCACTGATCTATTCTTCCAACCCAAGATTATTTTTTTCAAACTCAGATTTCCAGCTCAGGAAATTATTTTAGAGCCCTCATGTTTTAGAAGATGTGACTGAGCCTAGAAACAATGATTAAAACCCATAGTTGCATAAATTATAAAGAATTTCAGCTGGACTGTGGTAGCTACATCTCTACTGAGTTCAAGGCCAGTCTGGTCTACAAAAGAAGTTCCAGGACAGTCAGAGGTTTTATACAGAGAATCCCTTTCTCAGAAACTAACTCTCCCAGCCAAAAGCTTAATTTCATGGGCCATCTATAAAGTCCTGATTAACTCTAAAAACACAATGCAATAATTACAGTATGGAAGTGAAGATATTGAGATTAAATCTCCAGGCCTTCCCTTCCAAATTTCCGGTTCCCTTAGCACTATTAAAAAGATATCAGGGGATGATGAGATGGCTCAGTGGTAAAGAGCACTTCTTGCTTTTCTAGAGGATCTACGTTCAGGTCCCAGAACCCGCAATATGGTGGCTCACAACTGCCTGTAACTCTAGCATGAGGTAATATGACACCCTCTTCTGGCCTCTTTGGATATCCAAACACATGCACCCCCCCCCCAAATATATATATAAAGATATATATATATATAAAAATTTTTTTAAAAAACCCTCATTTTTAAAAAGAAATACAAGCATATGAAAAAAACACACTGAAAGAAAGCTTTATGTTGAAGAATCATCCAATCCTGAACTATTTACCCCTGAGCTAAATTTATCCTAAAGATAAAAGCTAACAAAAACTCTAAAAAGAATGCATAATTCACTTGTAAAGAAGCATGACCCAGAAAGAGTTCCTGGATAAAACCAACACCCTATGATCACCCCCTCATTGCTAATGGCTACTTATTCCTTTTAAAGTCTTTCTTCGCTATGGTGTAGGGATTTCAACTGAAGAAAAATCAGCCATTAGAATACATGGCTAGGTTTCTCTTTTATTCTTGATCACTCTACTCCCTGCAACTTTTTGCCCAATCAACAGAAGGAATCTGGGACACACAGAAGCACAGTCAAACATACAAAATCTCACAACTGGCAGAATATTTTACTCACCAGCTATAAAAATCTCACCTGTACTTATCTTGGACTTTCTGCTTTATATCCTGCAGAGAATCTTGGGAAATATCTCGTTCGAGGTAGCCCGAAAGCACCTCTGTGGCATTTTC
>NW_004949147.1:2257534-2282822 GCF_000317375.1 Microtus ochrogaster
CATGCTTAATCTCGTATGCCGTCTTCTAAAAAAAAAAAAAAAAAAAAAATCAAGCTAAAATATAACCAAGTTTAGCTAGTTTGAGGACTATAAACTTACTCTCAACACTGATAATCATGGGGGTGGGGGGGCTTCAAGATAGAGATTCTTTGTAACAGCCCTAGCTGTCTTTGGAACTAGCTTTGTAGAGAACAGGCTGGCCTTGAACTCACAGTTCCACCTGCCTCTGTCTCCCCAGTGCTGGGATTAAGGTTGAAGCATCAACGCCCAGCACAGTCAGTCATTTTTTAACTAGTAAAGCTCTTTGTGGCTTTCACCTATAATAATTTTCTAGCCCAGAACAATTTTTAAAATGTTAGAAAAGAGATTCAGCCATTAACCTCTAGAGTAACAGTGAGGACAATGTGAGAGAGTCTTTACAATGTTTTATATCTGAGAGCTGCTCTTTTTGAAAACTAAAAAATTAAAACTTAAAAAAAAAAAACCTTGTTGTTGCCCATATTTGGTTGCATTGCAGCCATTTGCATAACTTTAAATATACACAGTCTTTTGTTATTGTTTTAAAAGACCACGTCTTTACCGTAAATGTAACCCTGGCTGGCACAGAATTCTCTTTGTAAATCAAACTGGCCTCCAACCAACAGAGATCTGCCTCCCTCTGCCTCTGGAGTTCTGAGATTAAAAGCATGTGTCATCATATCCGGGTGGATAAATCTATTTTACATCATAAGCAAGATCAGTATTCTATGCATCACTTTTTGCTGTTGCTGCCTTTTATTTTTGAGACAGGGTCTCACTATGTAGTTTTGGGTGGACTAGAACCAGGCTTGCTTTCAACTCACAGAGATGTGCCTCCCTCTGCTTCTTGAATGCTGAGATTACAGGCATGAGCCATCAACCCCTGCTATTCTCTATTTTAGATGAGAGTGGAACCCTTACCATCCTAGGATATTATGAGGCTTAAGTGACACAATTCATATAAATTGCTTATTCAGAACCTGGCACATCTAAAGTTCTTTTGTTGGGTTTCTTGCGTTTTTTGTTTTTCAAAATAAGGTTTCTATGGGTAATAGTCCTGGCTATCCTGGAACTCGCTTTGTAGACCAGGCTGGCCTCTAAAATTAATGAGACCCACCTGCCTCTACCTCCCAAGTGCTGGATTAAAGGTGTGTACCACCAATGCCTGGCACATCAAAAGTTCTTAATAAGCCTTATTATTAGAAGTTAACATGGTAGTTAGCTTTAGTGTTGACGTGATAGCTAAAAGGGGGGGCTTTTCTAAATTTTCAAATATAGATACTGTAAAATTGATGCACAAGCTGGGTGTGCCTCCCAATGTTCAGGAAGCAGGGATACCTCTTTGAGTTTGAGAGCAGTCTATACTACAGCGCTAAGCCCTCCTCTCAAAAAATGAGACAAGACAAAACAAATCAAAATTTCAGAAAACAACAACAACAACAAAAAAGAAAAAAACAGGAAAACCACCAGGGGAAGAAGAATGAGATGAGATAAGAGGGGAAATAATCTGTGGCAAGTCTACAGTGCTAATCCATGATAAATGTACATTCAAATTGAGGGCTGACTATAGTGCTAGCACAGTTAACTAGCTGGCTAAACCACTTAAATCTGATATAGTTTAAGATAACAAAAAGGTTTCTCATATTTTTTACCTACTTTTTTTTTTAATAGAAAGGGTTTATGAAAAATTGGCCTTTCCCCCGTCCAGGAACTAATCCTACCTCAAAGATAATGGACTGGTTATTCTTTTTGAGGTAGAAAGCGAAGACATAAGTGTACATAAGTGTGGCACGACACTGGCAGAGGACATCGACTGCTTTCTTCAGGAACTGCACCTCGATCCAGGACATGTTGTGCTGCTGCATCTCCTCCATCTTCTGCTTCACCTGAGCATACAGCTTATGCTCAAAGCGTAGACTCTGCATGTGGTTCATATAGCGATTACAGTAGAACAGGTACCTCTGCAGGGCTGCCCTAGATCGCTGACCCAGTAAGAAAAATAAAGGTCTTGTAATTATGACATATATATATATCATGTATCATGTACAAAAGTTGGTGTATAATTAAGCAACAATGTGATAGCACCTCACACAGTAAAACAGCTTGTCACTCAAAAGGGCAAAGATACCAAGAGTTGGCAAGTATGTGGAGTGAAGGGAATTGTATGAATGTAAGTTAGTAGAATCACTATGGAAAATACACTGAAGGCCCTTGCAAAACTGAAGCAGAACCATCATAAAATTCAGTTTTACCACATTTGGGTATATAACAACAGCAGCAACAACAACAAATCCTGAAATAATTATTTTGAGTATGCCTGCATTTCTCCGTTTATTGTTTGTAATAATCAAGCCATGGAATCAGTTCATTTATTATAAATGAATGGATAAAGAAATGGGGGCATACATAGTAAATGGAATACTGCTCGGGTGGTCATATGTAACGACATGGCTAGCCACGGAAGACAATGTACTAAACCTATATAGAAATACATATACTACACAATATTGACTTACATGAAGAATCTAAAACCTAAACTCAGAGGAGTAGAGAGTAAAATAATGATACTGGGGGAACAGGATGGGCGATGGGGGACCAGCCTGTCAATAATACACCTTGTATTCAAAAATGAGAGTTAATGTCAAATCTATCCATAAAAAACAATAGGTGACAAAATAATTACCTATAAACATCCATCAAACTTATACACATAGTAAAAATGATATCCATGAGAATTATTATTTTTGACTACAATTGCTAATTGAAATTTCATGTATTTGCTGATAAAATAACAGTAATCTAGAATTGTTAATTTAAAATTAAGAATAAAGCTATCTACAGTTACCTTTGATACTACTGCTCTGAATGCCTTACTATAGTTTTTATACAGCAGCCATGAGCCACATATTTGTCTATTTTAACTCAACATTAAAATGTCTGTTCTACAATTAGTGGAAAACAAATTAAACAATGTTGAAGAGTATTTTTAGCAATACAAAAAAGTTCTCTTGGATAGCACTCTACAGAGGAAGCAATGAGCTAGAAAACATGAAACAGCTGTGTGTTGCTGGTGGCTGGTGTGTTGTGTGCAAGCTAAACAAATTTACTGACAACCCAGTCTTTGAAAAACCCTGTCTCAAACCCCCACCCAACAGGAAAAAAAAAAAAAT
The DNA here is from genome assembly GCF_000317375.1 of Microtus ochrogaster. Taxonomy (NCBI): domain Eukaryota; kingdom Metazoa; phylum Chordata; class Mammalia; order Rodentia; family Cricetidae; genus Microtus; species Microtus ochrogaster. The sequence continues at coordinate 2,260,723 of NW_004949147.1, forward strand.
CAAAGCTCTTTTTGCTGAGTCTGAATTTGCTTAAATTTATAGACGTACTAAGAAGGCAAAATGGTCTACACAGAGAGTACCGAGCAGAGCTATACAGTGAGACCCTCTGTCTGTCTGTCTGTCTGTCTGTCTGTCTGTCTCAATCTATCTTTTCTCATTTTTAGGAGACCCTGTCTTTAAAAAAGTAGTAGTAGTAGCAGAGAGACAAAAAGGTTAATAAATGACACCAGGGAGTCATTTATTAACAAGCAGTAAAATCTTTAGGGCTGGAAAAGCAGCAGGAGAAAATGACCTAGTTTCTTCAATAAACAAATGGCAATTTTTTTAAAGGAAGCAAGAGAAGGATAATGTAAAGAGGAAATAAAGTTAATCAAATTCAATTTATAAAGTAAATCTGAGCAAGCAAGATGGCTAGTGTACCTGTGCACATGTCTGACATCCTGAATTTAATCCTCAGATCTCATGAGGTGGCAGGAAGAAAAGAACATCCTGACAACTGTCCTCTGTGAGCACGCATGTATACGTACATGTACACACACACACACACACACAAAATACATTTAATGAGATCCTGCCTAAAAAGATGAAAACAGGAAGAAATGACAGAATTGGAAGCATCTGAACAACAGTTGATTCAAATAAGCTATATTTCTAAAGAGGAGGTTGTGCGTGAGGTACACACCTGTAATACCAGCTGCACTCAGCAGACAGAAACATGGAATTGCCAAAATTGAGAAAAGCATGGATAGCATAAATTAAGACCAGCCATGGGCTAACAGAGCGAATCTCTGTCTGTCTGTGCCTCCACTACCCCATCCCTCAACCAACCAAATATATACAAACTTACAGTAGCAATCTAACAGTGAGGGCTAGAGCACTACAGATATAGTCTGGGGTAAAGCTTAAAGCCCATGCTTGTTTGACATCAGTTACTGGGTTTAATTTCAAACACACTCCCAATACACCTACATACAATAATGGCATTCAATAAAGTCTATTATTTGATAATATACAAAGTAGTATTAATGACATAATTTTGTACTTCAAATATATTTTGCATTATTATTGTCTTACAATAACTGACGTAAAGTCTCTTTCATTATTCTGAACATCTCTAGATGTGTTGGATGATTTTAAATCATATACTTAGTATTATCACTAGTGCCTGATATATAGAAAATGATTAGTTAAATTTAAGTGTGATTTTACCACACATATACATATAATTATATTTTTCTCACCATGCTTTAAAGTCTAGAAATAACAGACACTCAGGTACCTTCTATGATACGCCAAGTGAAGATCTTCACCAAATACTCTTTTGAGATTTATTTGGGAAGGAGGAGTCCAGGAGAGTGGATACCTCTGCCAGGGTAGTAAATAACAGCCAACAGCTGAACAGGCAGAGGGGGCTTATACAGGGCTTCTCAGGAGCGGAGTTTTCCCAGGAAGAAGTTATGCTCAGAGATTGGCTAATTTAGTTGGTCAGGGGCAGAGATGGCTCTGATTTCAGAACCAAACTGTTTCTTTCCCTGGTCCTTTTTGAGTCTTTGGTTAAGTTTAGGGCCAGGGCATTTTTTTTTTCTACTGGCTCTGTTTTTAAGGACAAAGTGTGTTTCTTCGGCACTGGTTTCAGAGTCAGGGTATGCTTCTTTGGTTCTGGGATAAAGTGTTTCTTTTACTAGCTCAGGTTTCAGATCCTGGGTCTGTTTCCTTTACTAGCTCTGGGTTCAGAGTCAGAGTGCTCAGGGATTGGTTGGTTTTCCTTGGCTGGGGTTCTTACCCTATACCAAGTATATAGAAATATAAATATTGCGCAGCACTCGGTAGGCAAAGGCAGGCAGATTTCTTTGAGTTTGAGGCCAGCCTGGTCTACAGATCAAGTTCCAGGACAGGCTCCAAAGCTCCAACCATGTCTTGAGAGGAAAAAATATATATTTGGAGAAGAATCTACAGTTGATCTTCTTCTTAAATACATAAACTCTGAACCTCAGGACTACTCAATCACATGCTCCAATATCATACACAACACTGAAGCATCAAGAAAAAAGTCAAACAAAAGTTTGTCGTCGCCCCCCCACCCCCACCAGAGGGTCAGGAAACAGGTTAGGCTGGCCTTGAAATCAAGATGTTTCTCTTTCTACTTCCTACCTCATGAGAGCTATATTTGCATCATGTATCAACCATGCCTGGCAAAGCCATATTATTTCAAGAGACAGGTAGGTGCTGAACCACCACTTATGAGATAAAAATTAAGCCTATGTGCAAATAAACTATGTAGGAACTAACCTGTCTGTCATGTTTACTTTCTAGTAAGTACTACTATTTTCAAATTTCACAAAATCTAACAGAAAACCCAATTTACCACATACGATGAGAGAGGACTTGATTTCATATACTTTATGATTCTGAAAACTATTTCTCATTAAAACTCATGAAGCTGTGTGTAGTAGTATATGCCTTTAATCCCAACTCAGGAAGAGGAACCAAGTGGATCTCTGAGCTCCAGGCCAGCCTGATCTATACAGTAACCAGGCCAGACAGGAATATATATAAAATGAGACCCTATCTCAAGGGGGGAGGGGAGGAGCCTACAAATAAAACCCTCAGAAATCAAAGAAGAAAAATTTTAATGCAAATAAGAAAAGCTTAATAATAAATGCCAAGATTAAGAATTTAAAAAAAAATCAATTCACAATTTGAAAAGGGGTTCCCAAAATAACCAAAACTAGAAAACTGGCAGGCCAGTCAAGTGTAGCTACCAACTGTTTTTTCTAAATAAAGCTATTTGGAACACAATCACATTCATCTGTTAAAGTCTATGGCTTCCTTAGCAGTAAGGAGAGAAATAGACTTGAGTAATCATCATGGAGATTACAGTCAGCAGGTATTGATTCAAACCTCAGTGCTGGGAATCAAAGCCTTGCCCATGCTGGGCAAACTCTACCACAGAGATTCAACCCCTCCCACCTCCTTTTCTTTCCTTTTACATCATCCCCTATTTTGAATGCGTATGTGTGCGCATGTGCACACGTGCATACATTATGTCAGCAGGAAAACAGAGTTAACTTTAAGGAATCAATTCTCTCTTTCCACACTGTGGATTCAGGGAATCAAATGCAAGTTTACCAGATTTGTACAGCAAACATTTCTAGCCACTGAGCTATCTCAATGGCTCCCTCTTCCCTAACCCCTTCATATATGTGTACACAATTTGTACATGTCTAGAGTCAAAGTTCATATAGGTTGTCTTTCTGGATCACAATTTATTAAGGCATGGATTCTCACTGAACATGGACCTTGCGGTTTCTGACTAATCTTGCTGGGTAGCTAGTCACAGAAGTCCTGTTTCTGCCTCCTTACTGCTAAGATCACAGGCAGTTGCCATGTGGATGCTGGAGATCTAAATTTGAGTTCATGCTTTTTGTTAAGTCTTGTTTTAAAAACTGAGCCATTTCCATGGTTCCTCCAATACACACACCCCTTTGAAACTCTCACTAAATTTCTCAGAATGGTCTTGTAGTAGCTCAGACAGGTCTTATATTCATAATGTTCCCACTTCATCCTTTGAGTAGCTGGGTTACACACCTGTGCCATCGGGGATGGCTTTATTTGATCTTCTACAGAAAAGGTATTTTGACTTCCAAAGGCAGAAGAAGATTCAAATTTTACCACTGTCAGCACAACAGAGCATATAAACTTTTCTACAACTCAAAGCACTCAAAGTACCACCAAGGATCTTTCTGGACTATGTACCAAATTTCTAATACTTTTGAAGACTACAATAATCCAAGAGACATCAGGTTAGCATGCAAGAATGGAGAACATAAGGAAAAATCAAAAGGTTAAATAAACGTGTAATGGTATATCCCATCAAATAAATGACAGTGATATCAAATATTTTACTGTGCCCTATAGAAGTGTAAGATTCTGGATGGGTCCTACTTGAAGTACAAAATCTATAGACCCCTAATTTAAAAGCTATGCACAATATCCCACCTCCACCCCACCCCCTAGAGAACTTAGAAAGGGATTTTACTGAGATGGTGTGGTCTTCAAAAACAAAGCTGTGCTAAATATGATCTCTAGCTAGATCTAATTTGTCTACTAGTCACTCAGAATTCATAATAACTAGGAATAAAACAGTGCCACACACGAGGAAAAAGCTTTTCTTTTTATTCAACAGAATTATCAAAATCTAAAAGTATATTGAAAAAAGTATGGTATTGTTCTTCAAAAAGATTTTATACAATCTTGATTTCTATTAAGTCATAAAAATAAACTAAGCAGTAGAGTCAAGTCTAAATGGAGCTAGAGAAATCATGACTGCCACTAATAATCTATAAATCAGAATGATACAAAGTAACTACTGACTAATTTTAGGTCAATTTGACACAAGCTAGAGTCATTAGAAAGAAGGGAGCCTCAACTGAGAAAATGTCTCCATAAGATTGGGCATAGGCAAGCCTGTAGGGGTTTTCTTAATTAGTGATCAATGGAGGAGGGCCCAGGTCACTGTGGGTGGTAACATCCCTGGGCTGGTGGACCTGGGTCTTGGATTCTATAATGAAACAGGCTGAGTAAGCCATGGGGAGCAAGCCAGTGCGCAGCACCCCTTTATGGCCTCTACATCAGCTCCTGTCTCGGTTTTCTGCCCTGTTTGAGTTTCTGCTGTCACTGCTTTTGGTGATGAACTGTTATTTGGAAGTAAGAATAAAATAAACCCTTTCCTCCCAAGTTGCTTTTGGTCATGGCGTTTCATCACTGTAAGAGTAACCCTTACTAAGATGAGGACCATTAAATGGAAGTAAAGTAGAGGTACCAAATAGTCAGGTATTAGCAGACCACAAAATATGATGGTTTTGAGTCAGTCTCTCTGAGCAGTTCTGGTTGTCCTGGAACGCGTTATGTAGAACAGGCTGTCCCTGAACTCACAGAAATCCTCTTGCCTATTTCTGCTAGGAATAAAAAGTGTGTGCCAACACGCCTTTTTAAGTATTAAAATGATGACAATAACAACAACCAGAAGCCGGGCGGTGGTGGTGCACACCTTTAATCCCAGCACTTGGGAGGCAGAGGCAGGCGGATCTCTGTGAGTTCGAGACCAGCCTGGTCTACAAGAACTAGTCCCAGGACAGGTTCCAAAGCTACAGAGAAACATTGTCTCAAAAAACCAAAAAACAAACAAACAAAAAAAAAAACAACAACAAAAAAAACATACACAAAAAAAAACTCCAACCACAGCTTAGTACAGGAGATGTAGCTCAGCTGGTAGAATGTTTGTTCTTCAATTTATGAATCCCTGGATTCTATCCCTCGCACCACATAAACAAGACACAGTGGTATATTATTTCTGTTCTATAAAAATGAACGAATGCAGACAAATTTCATTGACTTGTGATTTGATCTGGTTATACAGCCATATAGAAATAAGATATTTGCAAGTGGTTTTACATTCACATATCTAAATACTGTAGTCAATATACTTAAGCCAGCCCTATTAATTTATGAGAATTTTTCTGTTCTTTGAAAGGACTAAATAATATGCATTTAATTCCAGTACTTTGAACCCAGAATGAGCTAAAAGGTTAAAACAAAAATGTCTTGCTGTACAGTGCTGGCATATGCTTTAATCTCAGCACTCAGGAGGCAGAGAAACCATGTCTTGAAAAACCAAAATACCCAGAACACAAACCACCTAAACTACAACCTCCTAAAGGACCTTTTGGGAGCCTTTTTTTTAAAATATATAATACATATGGAACATTTATTATTTTAATTATAGCAAAAGACAGCATCTTTACTTCTGCCAATATAGAAGTATATAGTAATATGTATTGGGGGGAGGGCATTTATTTCTTTAATTAGAAATGATTGAGGGCTGGAGAGATGGCTCAGTGGTTAAGAGCACTAGCTGCTCTTCCAGAGGTCCTGAGTTCAATTCCCAGCAACCACATGGTGGCTCACAACCATCTGTAATGAGAGCTGACGCCCTCTTCTGGTGTGCGGGCATACATGGAGGCAGAATGTTGTTATACATAATAAATAAATCTTTTAAAAAAAAAAAAAGAAAAAAAGAAATGATTGAGGTCTGTGTGTATTGACTGAACAGAGTCTTGCTGGTTTCAAATTTGCTGTGCAGTCAAAGGCTGGTCTCAAAATTGTGATCCTCTAAGCCTCCAGAGTGTTGGGATTACAGGCAAAAAATTGCCTTTAAAAACTAACAATAAAGCCGGGCGGTGGTGGTGCATGCCTTTAATCCCAGCACTCGGGAGGCAGAGGCAGGCGGATCTCTGTGAGTTCGAGACCAGCCTGGTCTACAGAGCTAGTGCCGGAACAGGCTCCAAAGCTACAGAGAAACCCTGTCTCGAAAAAACCAAAAAAAAAAAAAAAAAAAAAAAACCACTAACAATAACAAACACATGGAATCCATGTTTTGGATTGTATCCAGCTTGAAATACCATTTAAAAAGCATTTTTTTGTTTGTAGACAGGGTTTCTTTGGCTGTCCTGGAACTTGCTCTGTAGACGAGGGTGGCCTCAAACTCAGAAGCTGGAATTAAAGCCATGTGGCACCACCATCCAGCTAAAAAGCATTTTTGTCTTTAGGAATTTCAAAAAAAGAATGATTGAATAAATAAAGGATTGGAGAGATGACTCAGACATTAAGAACAATGACTGCTCTTCCCGAAAACCTGGGTTTAATTCCCAGCAACCACATGGTAGCTTACAACTGTCTGTAACTCTAGTTTCAGGAGATCTGAAACCCTCACACAGACCACATGCTGGCCAAACACCAATGCACATAAAAATAAATAAATCTATTTTAAAAAAGAAAAAAAAAAACCAAAAGATTTAGCCGGGTGGTGATGGTATATGCCTTTCATCCAGCACTTGGGAGGCATAGACAGACAGAAAGATCTCAGTGAGCTCGAGGCCAGCTTGGTCTACAAAGTGAACTCCAGGACTATCAGAACTCTAACACAGAGGAACCCTGTCTAGAAAAACCAAAACAACCAATAACAACAAAAATGAGTAAAGAAAAATTCAATGGTTCTTCAACTACTATAAAATTATGAGAATAAAAAAAATAGAAATACAAACCTATTGTCTGAATCCTTTCCTAATAGCATAGAGACTCCGGAGGGAGTCTGTTTCAAAATCACTTGACCTATCAGAATTGCACGAACAATGAGGCAAAAAGTAAAAATAAGTGACACACTGTGTGCTCTATACAGAATAGCAGCAGTTCACTCAACAACTGCTGGTCTCTTATTCTTGGGTGAATGAGCAGAATGCAGAGGTGAAGGCATTCATTTAAGGTCATCACAGGAACCTTCAAACATCCAACATAACTAGCTCAAGTGAAAGAAAGGAAACAGACAAGACTGTCCTTATAGAGGAGGAGGAGGACTGGCATACCCCTGTAATTTCAGACAAGGGACAAAGCAAGAGCTTGTCTCAAAATTCACAAAGCAATTACAAAACCAAAAAGACTGAGTGAGCACAATGCACATGCCTATAATCAGCTGTCAGGAAGAAGCAGAAGCAGAAGGATCATATGTTTGATGCCAATCTGGGCTACAGAGCCTGTCTCAGAAAACAAAAATAAATGTTCCTAATTAAGTACCATAAAAGAGTCCCTTTCTGAATGCTTCTATAAAGTTAACAGAGAAATATGTGAATCAGGCATTCTTAGCCAGTGCTGACCTGCCATGGCTGCAACTCACCTCTTGGGCATCTCTTGCTGCCTTTGCATCATCCTCATTGTAGCGATTACAGTTGTACCTTAAAAAAAATTAAGAGACTTTCAGAAAGCCATAAATCAATTATAAAAGGAACAGGATGTAGCACTTTAACTTGTACTAAGTGATTATCTAGAACTAGCATTCTGTTTCACAACAGATAAACTGAGATGTCAACACACACAAGGCCCTATTGATATAGTGGAAAAAATCACAAGACTAAATAAAGCAACACTGGGAGTGTTGCATATAATCCAACACCTAATATTCTGGGCGTCTAAAGTACTAGACCAATTCTCCACTAAGTAATAGGAAATTCCACATCTTTTGGATAACCCATCCCAAACCAGCTAAGCTACAACCACCAGAAAACACTGCAGTATAGTACTTACAATTACTACTTATAGTCTGATCTTTAAACTGTTTCTGAAGAGATCATGTTATCTCCTAAGCCATCTGTTACTCACTGTATCTTTCCTTTTATAAGCCAGAGAATCAACAATTACAAGTTACTCTTTAAGAGATGCTGTGCGATGTACTTATATACCTCTATGATTTATTAACTGTCACTGAAAACTGAATGATACAGAGAAATTAGCTCAGAGCCGAAATGATGGGCACTTCCTTTGTTCTTGTTACTATGTATCCGGTTTTTTGTTCTCACTAGTCCTGGTTAGCTTGAGACCAAACTAACCTAAAACTCAGAGATTTGTCTGGCACTGGTTATGCTACCACACTTGGCTACTACGTATCTTTTATGAGAGACTACATTCTGATTGTGGCTATTTATTTACTGTAAAGTCCACTTGCAATAGACTTTCAAAGAGAGATTCAGAATAAATACATAAAAGTAGTTCAGTTAGCAGGAAGTCAAAAACTAACATGATGCTGCAGCATCTGTTAACAGTGAACTTTTTATTTTAGAGCTAAATGAAGAGATTTTCAAAACCCCATCCCTCCCTTCATCCCAAAGAAAAACTTGAATTTAAATGTTAAAAGTGAAATGCATGGGGCTCAAGAGATGACTCAATGGCTAAGAATACTTGCTACTCAGAAGGACCAGAGTTTGATTCCCAGCATACACAGTGGGCAGCTCAAAACCTTCTGGAACTCCAATTCCAAGTAATTTAATGCCCTCTTCAGGTCTTTTGTGGGCAGCTGTTGAAAGATGAGTGACCATTTGTGTAACAGAAGCAGATTCACACACACTCATACATGGTTTTTTTAATCTAAAATTGAGTGGTACAGACTTACCAACCTTTTCAGAATTGTTTTTTGAATATGTGTGAGAGCACGTGGTGTTAAGATTCAATCTAAAGCCTCTCGCACGCTAAGCCAATGCTCTGCCACTGAGCTTTATTTTCATCCCTTCAGAACTGTAATGGTATCTATGTATTTGTATGCACACATAACATACGAATACATGTTATCTTTGATTTCACCAAATTATGTATCAGAAAGCAGTTTTAAGAGACGTGCTTGTCTATGTATACGTTTGTGTGGTGCTATGTGTGTTCAATACCTTGCTTTGACTTATGTTTGAGTAACAGATGGTTTTGGCGATAAGATGATCTCTTACAAAAATGTACCAGAAAACAGAAGTAAGTAGGGGAATATTTCATAAAGTTTTTAAAGACATTACCTTAAGGAAAATGTAAATCTATTATGTTTACTCCAAGAAATGGCCAATCACTCCCAAATACCCTTGCCTATTTTTACTCAATAGGCTACAAATTTCTGTTCCAAATGAAATATTTGGTGGAAATATGGTTTAAATATAGTTTTAGGTATAGGATTAAATCACAAATCTCAGAATTTTTTTTTTGTTTTTCGAGACAGGGTTTCTCTGTAGCTTTGGAGCCTGTCCTGGAACTAGCTCTGTAGACCAGGCTGGTCTCGAACTCACAGAGATCCGCCTGCCTCTGCCTCCCGAGTGCTGGGATTAAAGGCGTGCGCCACCACCGCCCGGCAATCTCAGAAATTTTAAGTTATACTTTTAATTATTTAATCTTTGATACCAGCCTATTGCCTATTTTCCACTACTGAGATGTAACCACAACTGGTCTTAAAGTAACACAGATAATTTATCTGGATTAGAAAGATTTAATGTTAATTTTCACCTGATCATTCAATGTTTTTACTTGATGTACTAGTTTACTTAATTTAATTGAACGATCACCGCCTTTGATTTCTCTTCGTAAACTATTAACATTGGCTTTTTTCTTATCTCTTAAACACGAATTTCGCTTGTGGTTAGTATTTGAGACATGGTCTTTCTATGTAACTCGGGCTTGCCATCATTTAGAGATCCATCTGCCTAGTGACTGCTGGAATTAAAGGTGTGTGCCACCATATTCACTCCTTGAAATGTTTTTTTAAAAAGGAATTTAAAGCACTAGCTTAATACAGGCTTTTCCTTTCCAAAACTATTGAAGATTTTAAGGCTAGCAAAGCAAATATTTAGGGTCTACCTATATTTATAACTCAAATAACTGACTGTGCTACTTGGAATATTGTTTTTACAAATCAAAGGCATTTTAAGAATACACAGAAAACAAAGGAGGATACAATTGCAAGGTCAACAAGCATATAGGCATGACCCTTTCGACGAAGTCATCATTCAGTCTATGGTAGTTCTCTTGCTTTAATTAAAATCTGAGTCATGATCAGTGATGTCATAAAACTCAGAGTCTTGAAAATAATCTTTTTTATCCTCCCCTTCCCCAAACACTAGGCTGGCATAAAAAAAGCATACAGTGACCTTATTTTAGTTTCTGGGAACCCTACAGTTTACTCTCATAAAATACATGCGTGTGCATGTGTATGTGTGTATACATGCATGCAACAGCAGCAACACACACCTTCAATCCCAGCACTGGGAAGACAGAGGCAGGTAGATCTCTGAGAATTCCAGGCCAGCCTAGGCTACACAGAAAAACCCTGTCTGAGAGAGAAGAGGGAGAGGGAGAGAATCTGTCTTCAGCTCTGACAATGGCATATTTTCTTTATTCCTCATTAACAAATCAGTTACTACCTTGGAATTAGCTCCAGAAATAATCCCTATCACCAATCCTCCAATCACTGTAACTACAAGTCCCAATTAAACGAAAAGCAAATGCCTAATTTTTGTCTTAAGTTCCTATCGCTTTATCTTATTTTGAAGCTGCACCCTTCCCCTTGCATTCAGTCATCAACAGTGCTGGAATTATTTGACAATGTGTAAACCGCACAATACAAGCCCCTTTCATCTAACCATGCCACTTCTACCCTCACAGCATCCAAACAATTTTATACTGAAGTTCTATTTCCTAACTTCTCCTATCCCCCACAACTTACCAGGTTAACCAACAGAAAGCAGGAAGGTGACACAAATTAATAAAAGCAGGTTATCTGCACATTATAACACCCAGAAACACTTTCATTTCTCATCAGCATATGTGCTTAGCTCCTATGTTTCTCAAAACTCATCTAAAGTTTAACTTGTATTTTACAAAATAAATATGCATATAAGAAAATTATCTATTAGTACAGAAGGAAATGAAGGGTGCCTTTTAAAACAGGAAGCCTTTGAATCTAAGGATTATGCACCATGAAAACAATCTTTCCTGGAGCAAAAAATAACTGACGATAACTCCCAACTGTACTGAACACAAACAGATGTCTTTATCCTTGTCATTATACCCTAAACAATATTGTTCACAAAACATTTTCTATGTGCAAGGTATTATAAATAATCTACACACATGCAAGTACTATACTATTGTATATAATGCTCAGATTTTGGTATCCACAGGGTATCCTGGACCCCATCTTCAATGGATGCTAAGAGACAACCGCACATGGATCTAACATTAACTCTCAGTCTTGAAGAGCTTATATTTACAAGTTATAGGTAGTTCTTCCAAATAGGAATGTAAGCCTATTTCAAAGAGAAGTTAGGCTGGGTGGCGGTGGTACATGTCTCTAATCCTGCTTGCTCTACAAAGCGAGTTCTAGGACAGCCAGGAGTGTTACAAAGAGAAACCCTGTCTCAAAAAACCAAACCAAACAAGTGTCAAAGAGAAGTAAAAAATACAGTTTTTTGTTCAGTAGCTTTCTAATTTTTTTAATTGTTGTTTTGTTTTGTTTTTTAAAGACAGGGTTTCTCTGTAGATCTGGAGCCTGTCCTAGCACTTGCACTGTAGATCAGGCTGGCCTTTTAATTCACAGTGATCCGCCTGCCTCTGCCTCCCAAATGCTGGGATTAATTAAAGGTGTGCACCACCACCGCTCAGCACTTTCCAATTATTAAAAACAACAACTGTTGTTTAATGACGTGCAGGGTAAGAAAAACACACAGGTTAAATTTCTGTAGATAAATTCTAGTTAACAATGTCTACCTAGAGTCATCAGACAATGTAACTAAAAAATAAAATCATGAACTTAAAATATACTCCATCTCTGTTCAGTATTCCTTTTATTTTGTTTCCAACTACAATTAATGAAAATCTCAACCTAAAGGTTAATCTCAATTATTAATTCCTGTGAGAAGTGACAACTTAATCCCTCTCTGTGTCTCTACTTAGCATATTCCTCTGTTGAAATACATATTGTTCATTTAGCTCAAGTCAGGTGATAATCAAAGGCAGAAATATCATTTATATGTGATATATATGTCATAATTATGTTAACATACTCTACCATTTGTCCAACCTACCAGGCAGATCCATGTGGTTCCCAAGGGCCAAGACACACCCAGCAAAACTCTGCTTTACAGTTCTGGTTACGACAAACCATGTGATTACAACCGCCATCCTTCTCAATTGTGACATGGCATTTGGGACATTCCTATGAAAAAAAACTATAAAGTTGGTGTCAATGCTACACTAAGCTGTATTGCTACCATTGAGAGAAGCCAGTTCTAGATTTCATTTATCTATTAGAGTTATTACACTTAAATCACTTACAAAAGTAGTAAGCATGTAATAAATACCATTAAACAAAATAACCTGTATCATTATTACTGGGGTTTTTTTCTTTGTTTTGTTTTTGTTTTTCTAGACAGGGTTTCTCTGTGTTACAGTCCTAGCTGTCCTGGAACTCACTTTGTAGACCAGGTTGGCCTTGAACTCAGAGATTCACCTGCCTCAAAAACATGTGCCACCACTGCCCTGCTTATTATTGGGTTTTAAAAGACAAAAACAGTGTAATCCCTTTTATAAAATATTTATTTTTCTTTATATGTCTGTGTGCAGATGCCTGTGGAGACCAGAAGAGGACATCAGATCTCCTAGAGATCGAATTATAGAAAGTGGTGAGCCACCATGCACGTAAGAATTGAACCCAGGTCCTATCGAAGAGCAGCCAGTGCTCTCAGCTGCTGAACCATCTCCACCCCAGTGAAAACAATCAAAATATTTTTAATCAGAGATAGTAAGCTTGATAAAACTTTGAAGTATTTTACTCATCATGACACACTGTTGAGTGCCACCTGGCTTTAGAGTACTTTCTATCCTGAGCAATATCTAGAGCATTATATGCAGCATAGCATAAATCCATAAGCCTTGTAACAGTGCTATTTATTCCTGTTGATCACAAGAATAAAAGACAAAAAGAAATAAGGAAACTAATTCTAGGTCATAAAGATCCATATACAAGCAGTCTGGCCTTCAGGGTCAGGCAAGCAGGTAATCAGGCCCCAACTTTAAAACTGAATAAATAATGAAGTTCACAATTTCCATTTTTGTTCTTATTTACTTTTTAAGCATTTGTTTTTGTTGTTGTTGAGACAGGATCTCTTTACAAAGCCCTGCTGTCCTAGAAATCACTATACAGACTAGGCTGGCTTCAAAGTCAGGGATCCATATGTCTCTGCCTCCCAAATGCTGGGATTAACTATGTGTGCCACAATATCTAGCTTTTCAAAAACTTAAAAATTTGAGTGGTGTAGAGATTGTGTACACAAGTATGCAAGAGATGACGCTAGATGTCCTGCATTATAGCTCTCAGCCTTACAACTGTCAGACACTTTCAGTTAACCTAGAGTTCTTTATATTCAGCTACAGGGGTTGACCATTAAGCTCCAGAAAGTCTGTCTCTGAAACTCAGCACCGGGGTTACATGGCCACACCTGCCTTTTTTATGAGTGTCAGGGATCTGAACTCAGTTCTTCATACTTGAACAGCACTTATCCACCAAGGCATCTTCTCAGCCCTTGTTTTTATGGCTTGATACAAGGTCTTGTGTAGCTTGGGCTGATGTTGAGCTTCTGATCCCCACCTTCATTTTTCCAGTGTTGAGATTACAAGATGTGTCAACACATCCAGTTCATATGGTGTTTGGGATCAAGACTAATGAGGGCTTTGTGCCTTTTAGGCAAGTTCTCTATCAACTGAGCTACAATCAAAGCCCCAAAGAGACAGAATTCACAACTAGCTTCATTAATAACATATTCAAAATAAAAATAAGGAGTACTATATGGGTCCACTTTCAATGTTTTCACTTATGTCATAGTTTAGATGTATAACATAAAGTAGATTCAGAGAAACAGTTCTGTGATGTCTACTTTATATAATCAAAACTTAAAATTAGTTACTCCGCTTAAATCCTGGCCTCTGAAGACTAACTTCTAAAAAGGAAAACTGAGAAACTTAAGGTAGAAAATTACATTAGCTGGCAACATAGCTCAGGGTTGTAAGGGTACTTACCACCAAGTCTAACAGTTCAATACACTGTACCTATATAGTGGAAGGCAAAATCTGATTCCTGAGTGTGGTTCTCCCCTACCTAGACATGAGCACATATATGTACATGCACACAATACAAAAAATTATTTTAAAAGAAAAAAATTGACATTAGGCCAATATAAGTGAAGTGAATGAAGTATAGTCACATTTAGTTTAACAAAATAAGCTTTATCTACAGGAAATCCATGTTTTTAGAATAAAAGTAAAGCACTATGCATAATGTATTACAGCCACTCAATAAAATAAACACCTGAAGGTAATAATCCATACGTAGCCATTGGAGATGGGGTGGGGTAGACAAAAGCTATCATAAGGCTCAAACCAACATAAACTCACACTGCTTTTGCTAATGCTTATACACCTACCCTTCAATATGCAGGGGATGGGGGTAGTGGTGGGAGGATACACAGATGGACCAACCTTTGTGTTAGCTGCAATCCAATTAGAAGTTTCACTGTCATCATCACACTTTTTAATCCACTTCTTCAACCACTATTTGAAAATAACAATCATTAGAATATAACTAAAACCTTAAGGATAGCAAAATATTTTATCACTTAAACAAAGGAAATTTTTAAATGTAAGACTCAAAAAGAAATAGATTATCACTAGGCATATTCTCAAAGTAGGAAAATTTGTGGGTGTAAAATCTCACTTATTGCTGGGTGGTGGTGGTGCACGCCTTTAATCCCAGCACTCAGGAGGCAGAGACAGGCAGATCTCTGTGAGTCTGAGGCCAGCCTGGTCTACAAGAGCTAGTTGCAGGACAGGTTCCAAAAACTACAGAGAAACCCTGTCTTAAAAAACACAAAACAAAACAAAACAAAAAACCCAACTCATTTATATAGGATCAACCGAAGAACTGAAGAATTTTGACTTGTTAAAGTTGAATGGGAAGCCTGGAACCTGGATGAAAAATCAAATTATGTTATTTCCCCAAAACAAAGCCTAACTACTCATGGATATTCTAAGATAAACAGAAACTTAACACTCAAACGAATGCACACAGAATACTTGCAAATGATCACCTGAAACAAAAAAGCATAGAATAAAATCTTCCATTTGCTAGTACAAAGTCATCAGCTGTTATCTTTAATCAAATCATCAAATCTTAGGAATGTACTGACTTGTTTAAAAAAAAAAAAAGGAAAAAAAAAACAAATCTCACCTTACATTTAACAGGATCATGCCAATTTTCGCCACAGTTAAAGCTGTTAAAGGACACAGGAGTTTACATAATTAATACTACTCACTGTAAGTAAGCAACTCAACCATTTCACCTCTACAGTTCCCCAGCATTGCCAGGAAATTCTAAACGATTGGCAAATACCAAGGCAGGGAATGTGTTTATTTATTTTACAGTGAATTTTTTTTTTTCAGAATTAGTGTGTTCTAGGACTAGCAAATAAAGAATCAATATGTGTGATATGGGAATGATTAAAAGCATAAAGACATGCCCTGATAACTACACAGTAACTATTAGCAAGACTGGCTCACTCAGATTGTACCGAGAAACTTTTAGTAGTGTTTCACTAGTGCATACTCTATCTCCACACGCTAAACAAAAGCCTGCATTTGAAGATTAATTTGCAAATTCATACTAATATACAACAAATAATACATTAGATACAAAAGGGGACATCTTTGTATAATGTAACTAGATTAAACTCAGCCCCGTAGAGAAAAATGGTGTTGGTCAATGAACCATTTTGGCTTCAAAACAAGCCAAAAAAATCATGGTGGCTTACATCTGTAATCCTAGTACTAAGTACATGTATGTTTACAGGTTAGGATTATAAATGAAGAAAACACAAATGCTTATGGAAACACATTGAATTGGGCATGGTAACCTGTAAAATCCTAGGCCTCAAGGAGAATACAGAATTCAAGGATAGCTTCATAACACCCTTTCTCAAAATGGGGGCGGGGCAGGGCAGGGATGACACAGAACACAACAGTGTACCCACTGGTGTGGAGCCCACCAGGCTGCAACGAGTATCTCCAAACCAATGGCTACACAGAAGGAGCCTGGTGAGCCACAAGGTAAGATAAGAATGTGGGAAAGGAATTCCAGGGATGCAGCCGTAAAGTTGATAGGGACAGGAGAGATGGGGGGGGGGGGGGAGATAGAATAATCAAAATGTACTGGGTATGTGTAAAATTACCAAAGAAATTTAGTGAAACCTATACAAAATGAAACCGGTTATTAATGTGATTATCACATAATTTATAAAAATGTTTGTCAAAGAGAGAAGTAATGATTATTTCTCTGACAAGGTAGACAGGAAATCCGATAAAACAGGCAACCAAGGAGCTTCAAATGTATACTGCACTTCATTTCCTAACAAAAAGAGACAAGGAGATGGAGAGATTGCTGAATAAGTAAGAGCATTTGTTGCTATTGCAGTGTACCCAGGTTTGACCAGAGCGCTCACATGAGAATTGACAACCAACTCCAGTTAAAGGGATCTGATGCCCTCCCTCTTGTGGCCTCTATGGATACTGAATGCACGTGATATACATACATATAGGTAAAACACTTATACACATAAATAAATCTAATTACCTTAAACAAATCTTTACAAAAAAGAGAAATGTTTCTTATTAAAACAAAAAATTGAGAGTATGCAAGGAATCAGATTTCATCTTCTCGTCTGTAACAAAGGTAAATTTGATGTGTGGTAGCAGGCACGTATGTGCTATATTAAACATCTGAAAGTTGGAGGACAACATCTGTCTTCATCTTTGATCTTCTTTGAAGCAGGGTCTTTCTTCCCTTTTTAGTATTCACCCTACCTGGCTCACAAATTCCTAGTAAATCTCTTGTTTTTGCCTCACATCACTATAGGAACACTGGGAGTACAGGTGTAAGCTGGGGTTGGGGTGCCCAGCTTTATGTGGTTTGGGGCCTCAAGTCCCTAACTCTTGCAGAGTAAGCACTTTACACACTAAATCATCACCCCAGGTCACAGGACTAAACTCTAAAACTATAAGGGCACTGTTGATCTTTAATCAACACAATTTGCACTGTATACATGCTTGCATGTTTGTGAATTTATTTGCTCTTTGGGGATATTTATTAATTCGATGGCGATTTTTAAAGAATCAGAGCATTACTGAAATATCTACCAAGGAAACACCTATTTGTTAGCACTAGTTCCTTCATTTTATTTAAAAAGATAGTAAAATCTTTTTACCTTTCTGCTATATTCTTCAAGTGCCCCACCCTGATAACAATGTTGAAACCTAATCATCAGAGTGACAGCATTAAAAGGTAGGGGTTGTTGGGTATGATCGTGTATGGCTTTAACCTAGCACCCGGAAGGCAGTAGCAGGCAGATCCCTGTGGGTTTGAAGATGCCAGTCTAATCTACTAATCTAATCTACTAGTGAGTTTTGGAACAGCCAGCACTATGTAGAGATTGTCGCAACACCACCATGCCCCCACTCGCTGCAAGAATACGCAGACGCACAAACGCACACTTAGGAATGGTTTATAAGGTGATTGTCATGAGGGTTGTATTCAGGAGCAATACAATAAAGAGATGCACACAGCTCTATTGTTCCATCTACCATGTGAGATTATTCACAAAGATATTCTCTGAAAGTAAAAAGCAGACCCACAACTGCTGTGCAACAATCCGCTTGTCCATTGTAAAGATCTGTCAGTTGAATTGCTTTAACCTTACGCTTTTAATCCCAGCACTCGGGAGACAGAGGCAGGTGGATCTCTGTGAGCTTAAGGCCAGACTGGAATACAGAGCAAGTTCCAGGACAGGCTCCAAAAGCTACAGAAAAACCCTGTCTTGAGGGGAAAGGGGAACACCAACAACAATAATAAAAAAGCTGATTGCTGAATATAGTCAGTATAGGAAGTATAGTCAGGCTGACCAAACTAAAGATGATGAGAAGGAGAAGGGCTGACCTGCCAGACTGATTTGGGTATGTCAAACTGACAACATGGCAGAGCATAAATAAGGAATATGGGTTAATTTAAAATCTAAGAGCTAATTAGTAAGTTAATAATGAGACTGACTATATTGGTCAAGCATACTAAGCCTCTGTGTGGTCATTTATGAAGTGGGCACTGGGTATTTGGCACCCAGCAGCTGCAAGACAGGAAACTTCCACCTACACATAACAACAACAACAAAAATAATTCAACAGCACACTGACCCATGATTTCCCAGTTTGAAAAAGAAATTACTGCTGTGTAAATACTAGATAATACTGGTATTTTGTTATAAGAAATTGGTAGTGAGAAATAAGGAAAGCTTTTTTAACAAAGATTAAAATGAGAAAGATTTGTAAATCAATCATAGACAGGGTTTGATGTGAATTAGAAAAAAAATATATTATCATGAATAGAGACTATTCCAGGGTGATTGTGTAAAACTTGATAATGAAGGGAGAGGTATAGAGAAAGTCTTCGTCATCTTAAAAGAATATCTACCAATTCTAAATAGAATGCATGTGGACCTAAAAGCAATAAAGGTCATTCTGATGATGCCACTGATGAAAATAAAAAACATGCTACTGCAAACTAGCACACAACCATTCATTGTAAAAATAGAACATGACTTAACTGTGTGTGTACCAGACTGCTTTTATGCAACGTAGAATGTATAAATAACGAAACTCAATTTTTGATTGAATAAACGTCAGTGAAGATGCAGGTTGGCCCCTGAATGCAAAGATGGACTTAAAGATGAATTACTAATGAAAAAGGAGAAGATCTTTCAAATTGAGATATTCTCAGGCTATCCATATAGGAAAAGAAAGTCAGTTAAATAGTTCAAAGACACTAAAATGTTCCCTAATCTTTGGTGTTGAAAAATCTCTAATAAGTTCAGTCAGAGGAAAGTATACTATGGAACTCTAAAGTCCCAAGATACCAACAGCCAAACAACCAAAATTACCTACAAAACCATACACCAACATTTTCTTGTAAGATTAAAACTTGTCTAAATCAAGTAAATTTTTTGTTTTTAAATAAACCATATTATTCCTTAATCTGTGAGAACATACAGGTAGAGAACAAGAGTCAGATGGAACAAAATACTACATGACTATAGCAATTTGGACCAGAGAGATGGCTCAGTGGATAAAGCACTGTCACTAAGCTTTGACTGAAGCTTGATGCCCAAGATACAACTAGCACGTAAGCACTATACTCAGACCTGAGCTTTCTGAATGATGAAAAAAGGGAGAAATTAGCCCAGATTTTTAAGATTTCTCTACTTAAAAGTTAACGTGAAATACAAAGAAAATTAGGATTATAGCTTCATTTTCCCTTGATACATTCAACAGGTATGGCGGCATATGATTATCCCAGAACTCAGGGAAATTAAAAGAGAATAAACATGAGTTTGAGGCCAATAAGGGCAATGAAAACAAGACTGCCTTAAAACAAAACACACTAACCCTCTCTCTCCTGATAAACGCATCAAGGAAAGAAAAAAAAAATCTTAAGATGTGGTTTCTCGTTTACTTAAAAGATATAAACTATTTCTAACTAGTATCTCCCAGCATGAAGCTTCCCCCGTTACCAAGATTAAAAAGAAAAAACAGAAACTCTACATTCACTTTACTCATTTAGCAAATCACTTGCTTACCAAAACTGGCGCCCACATTTGCAGCGAACAGGTTTTGCATCAGGATATTGGACTTTGACAACATGGTGGCAATCTGGGGCAGGACACCACTTTAACAGTCGGTTGCACTAAAATACAAGTTAGAAAATCTTTAAAATGATAGTAAGTTAAATACATAAATCTAGAATAAAGTTGGAAGAGAGATAACAAAACCCTATGAAGCACATAATCCCTATCTATGAAGTACACAGTAATGCTCTGAAGGGTAATAGCCTCTCATAATTATCACCTTTTAATAAGAAATGTCTTAGGTTTTTGTCCACCTAGGAAGATAAATGATATTTCTTTTTTTTTTTTTTTTTTGGTTTTTCGAGACAGGGTTTCCCTGTGGTTTTGGAGCCTGTCCTGGAACTAGCTCTTGTAGACCAGGCTGGTCTCGAACTCACAGAGATCCGCCTGCCTCTGCCTCCTGAGTGCTGGGATTAAAGGCGTGCGCCACCACTGCCCGGCGATAAATGATATTTCTATTTTACTTTGTTAAAGCGTGGCAGATTAGCCAGGCAATGGAAATGAATTCCTTTAATCCCAGCATTTGGGAGGCAGACAGGTGGATCTTTGTTGAGGCCAGCATGGTCTATACAGTGAGTTCAAGGACAGCCAGGGTTGTTACAAAAAGAAACCCTGTCTTGTAAATCCAAAACCAAAAAAGCCAAAAATCAAAAACCAACAAAACAAAACAAAAAAGAAGAAAAGAAAGAGAAAGAAAAAGGAGCAGGTAACATTGACTGAAAGCTTTTCAATAGTAAGTAATCCTTGCAACTTGCTTATTTCCTTTTTTGAATAAAGTTCAGGACCACATTAAGCAAGTGTTTTACCTAAGGAGCTATGCCCCAACTCTTGAAGATCTAGTTTGCCGATTCATTATTTGTTTACTTTGGTTTTAGGTACCTGCTAAGGAAGCCTTTGACCACAAAGCTGTATCCCCAGACCCTCACAAGATTAATCATCTTTAAAATTCTAATTCTATAGAACATAAGAACTATTTTTTATGCTACCTACAAATCCCACTCCTTAGCTTGTTTCCAGATTTATAGCAATCCTTCTACCTCAGCCTCACTATTTCTGAGACTACAGGATTAAGCAACCATGTTTAGACATTTTTGTGATTACTAACCTCAATTCTAGAGTAAACTTTTACTTCTGAGACAAGGTCTTACTAAACAATCACAGCTGGCCTGAAATTCACCCCATAGACCAGGCTGACCTCCACATATATGTTTGCTACCAAAATCAGCCCAGGGAAATTTTCTTAAAATGCAAGAAAATCAGGTAAGTTCATAATCTGGGAAGGTGTTTAGATGCTATACAACAGCCTGGGAGAAGCTAATGGACTTACTTCATTTTTCCCTTTGACTAGAAAAAAAAACACAAAACCACTCTTACGCAATAGGAAAAGACTGACTCTTACTAGTTCCTGAAAATAAAATAATCCTTTTAACAATCGATTCTCAACTGTTTTTATAACTGTTTTTTCGTTTATTTGCTTGTTTGTTTTAAGACAAGGTCTCGCTATGTAGACCTGGTTATTGTAGAACCGGGTATGTAAGCTGACCTATAACTCACATAGATCCACTAGCCTCTGCCTCATGCATTGTTTAATTTTGGTTTTTGTTTATCTGTCTGTTTTAACAAGTTGTCTCTCACTAGGTAGTAAAGAGTACTCTCAAACTCACAATTCTCTTGCCCCCAACCACTCCAGGGCTACGATTTCAAAGAGTGTACCATCCCAGTCAGGTAAAATACAAACTATGAAATATGTTTATTACATAAATAAGACATGTCTTAAGTAACATTCTGCATCATGATTCAAAAGTCAACTAACGGCTAGGAATATAACTCATTAGAAGATCACTTGCATAAAGTATACCTATAATATGCAATTTTATAGTTTAATTAATAAAGACTATTTTCTAGAATTAAAATACCAAGATATACAGACATTAACTATCATGGACTTGGCACTTTTTTTTTTTTTTT
>NW_004949147.1:2282922-2284111 GCF_000317375.1 Microtus ochrogaster
TGTAGACCAGGCTGGTCTCAAACTCACAGAGATCCGCCTGCCTCTGCCTCCTGAGTGCTGGGATTAAAGGCGTGCGCCACCACCGCCCGGCTTAGGACTTGGCACTTTCAATAAAACCTGAGAATAAAACATTACAGTGTTCTTTGTAGCAGCTACTCAATTGTGCCAACACAGCACAAAATCAGTAAGAACAAATATGCAATAAATGTTTTCCAATAAATCCGTTTTTGTTTGCCTGTTTTTTTTGAAACAGTGTCTCTCATTGTAGCCTTGGCTGTCTTGGAACACACAGGGATCCACCTCTGCCTCCCTCAATGATGGAGTTTTAAAGGCATATTATTATTTATTCATTCATTCATTTAAATTTTTAGTTTTTCGGAAAGGGTTTCTTTGTGTAGCTTTAGAGCCTATCCTGAAACTTGCTCTGTAGACCAGGCTGGCCTTGAATTCAGAAAGATCCTCTTACTTCTGCCTCCCAAGTGCTGGGATTAAAGGCAAGTGCCAACACCACTTGGCCCAATAAATCTTTAGTTGCAAACAGAGGTAAGGCCATTTGCTGACCAATGGAGTCTAAGAAAAAATATATAATACAGCATCTTTTTTATTTTAAAAAATTTTCCCTGTATGTATGTATGTCTGTGCACTGTATTCATGCCTGGCCCACAGAAAACAAGGGCCCTGGATCCTCTGGGACTGGAGTACAGACAATTGTGAATTACCATGTGAGTGTTGGGAAAAGAACGCAAGTCCTCTCAAAGAGTAGCCAGTGCTACTCTCTAAAACCGTAATTACAGTATTCAATATTGGCAATGAATCGTAAGACAGAGAAATACACGTGATTATGACATGTTAATAACATACTACAATTCTATGCTAGGGATAAAAAAAACAGTAAAGAAAAATACTGTTAAAAAAGTAATTTGATGAGCATGGCTCAAAAATATTTTCTTTTAGTAAGTGTTCTAAATATGGTAGTAGGCTCTTGACAGTTTGAAAACTAGTATTTCACCTGAAAAATTAGCATTTTTGGGCACCTAGTATCCAGGAGGCAGATGGATCTCTACAAGTTAGAGGCCAGCCTCATCTACAGAGCCAGCAAAGGCTACACTGGAGACCCTGTTTCAAAAAAAACAAACAAGCCGGGCGGTGGTGGCGCACGCCTTTAATCCCAGCACTCGGGAGGCAGAGG
>NW_004949147.1:2284232-2294933 GCF_000317375.1 Microtus ochrogaster
TATTAATAAACAGAATTTTTAAAAACTAAAATTAGACAAGCATAGACCACTTACCTCTACAAAGCTATTTGTTATTAAATGCTGATATTTTAATTTAACTTTTGAATCTGTGATCAGGCGCCTGAAACAAATGAAAGAAATTTATTAAGTTTATTAAGCCAAGTTTCAACACAGGCATATATAAAATGTAACTTCAAAAACTGTTTAGGCAATAGCATAAAAACTACCCTAAGTTGAAAATATCCAAATGTACATCCTCCATCAATTCAGAAATCTACTAGTCCTAACAGTGATCTCCAAGTTTCTGTAATGTGACTTGGATAGACATTTTCCTCATATTTTATATTCTAAATATTCTGTTTTGCTAAGTTCACATAGCAGTCTAACGACAGCAAATTTTCATCCCTTATAAGTCTTCTGCGAGCAATTCGTGACTGTCTTCCTTTGAACCCCCAACAGTCCATGAAACCAAACAAATGTAAAGAATGGACCCAGTGTTGTGTATATAATTTTGTAGGTTGCCTTCATGTGACAGTTCTCAGGAATTAAATGAAAAAAATTGACAGCAACCTGGTTTTTTCCAAACACTGATGAACAACAAATTGTGTAACTCACAACACAGAGGCATGAAAATGAGGAACAATAAACAGCTGAAGTCTCATTAGTTTTATGGGAAGCATCATTCTGAATGTCATAGGAAAATGGTGTTAAGAGCTAAGGACAGAGATCAATGAATGGTTAAACCTCTGTCAAAAGCATCCAAGAAAAGGTTCAACCACCACTGTCAAGGTTTTTTTTTGTTTTGCTTTTATTTTTAGTTGGTATTAAATCAAGTGGTAGTGTGTGATGGCCACTGACAAACAACTTTTTAACAAAAGTATATAGTCTAATATTTTTAATAAGACAGTTTTGTATGCTCTGATTTTGTCATTAATTCTTTTTAACTTTCAAATTTTATTGTCATTATCAATGATATGGGAGTCTCTACGTAAATGATGATGATGATGATAATAATAATAATAATAATAATAATAATAATAATAATAATAATAAAGGGGTCTTTATGTAATACACACTTCTGGCTGTCCTGGAACTATGTAGACCAGGCTTGCCTTGATTTTACAGAGATCCTTCTGCCTCTGGTTATCAAGTGCTGGGATTAAAGGCGTGAGCTATCATGTCCAGTCCTTTCATTTTTCTTAAGTTTCATATCCTTCTTCCTCTGTCCTTCCTTAAAACCTCACTCTCTTATGCCACTCTTAGATGAACTCATATCAGGTCATATGGGGGCAAGGGAGACAGGTCTCACTCTGTAGCCTAAGCTGGCCGCCTAAGCACTATGTATACCAAGAGGACCTGAAATCTGCAGTGGTTGTAGGTGTAGTTGTCCATGCCTAGATCCCAAACATACCGTTCTAGTTCCTCAAAAATCCTAAATACCATGCATCTTCAGGAATACTACTATAAGACTATACCCATCCCCCACCCAGAATAGACAGAGAAAAATGCTATGAAAGAGACCTGAGGTGAAACAACCTTCATTTGAGTATGGCTCACAACTATGAAATGAGAGTAAGTTCTCTGACCTTTCTATTCCTCTGGTTACTACTCTGCAAAAACAATTTGTAAAATTAAAGATCTGTGAAACTAGATATGTCTAACAAATAGCATGTGCTCACTAAACATTAAATGCACAAAAGTTGAAAGAATTCCCCATCATTTAATTATAGCAATTAGTATAATCTTCTTTTCGTATCTATTTTTTTGCTTATTCATTCCCAAACAATAAGCTCCATGAAAAAAGTATCTTGTGTCCAGCACACTGCCTGAACTATTTAGTGTTTGATAAGGTTTTTCCCCCTGGAGAAGAGGGGGAAAGAGCAGTGTTCAACAAAGGTTTGTGTTGCAGCTCTGGCTATCCTGGAACTCAGAGAGATCTGTCTGCCTCTGCCTCCTGAGTGTAACCAGCTAGGTATTTTTAAACAAATTAACTTTCAATACACAAATACTGGAGGCAAAGTCTAACAATAATTAGTCTATTTGGGAGTTCATTAACAAGTTAAACACAGCATTACCACAACCCTCTTCAACTTCCCTCCTAGATATATGTGCTTAGAATTAAAATGGGTGCCCCACAAAATCTTATACATAAAGCTCATGAGAAAAATTTTCACAAGAAGTTGAAACAGCTCTAACACACAACTAAACATACAAAGATCTAAGTGGTGATTCATCCCAAAGTGAATGAGTCTCAATCCTCCCGACCTCTCCCTCCCTCCCTCCCTTCCTCTCTCTCTGTCTCTGTCTCTCTCTCTCTCTCTTTCTCACACACACACACACACACACACACTATGCCAAATAATGCAACTAGAGGGGGAGAAAAACATATTTAGATTCCATTTAATATGATTTCTAGATTAGACTAAACAATGCACATAGAAACTAGACAAGTGCTTGGTAAGGTATTGGAACATGTGGGAATTGTTGAATGGAAACAGAATGATAAAATTATTTTAGGAGGTTAACACGGTAGGGTTTTTCCTTTGACTCCAATTTGTAATGCATAACAAGACAGTTTCTTAAAAATATCAGGAGGGCCCTGCGGTGGTGGCGCACGCCTTTAATCCCAGCACTCGGAAGGCAGAGGCAGGCGGATCTCTGTGAGTTTGAGGCCAGCCTGGTCTACAAGAGCTAGTTCCAGGACAGGAACCAAAAGCTACGGAGAAACCCTGTCTCGAAAAATTAAAAAAAAAAAAAAAAACAGGAGATAGGGAAAACTAACAACTGCTACTTTTTTATGGATTTCACATCAGTAAAATAAAGTATATAACTCTAAGTCAGATGTTCTGGTTCCTTATATCCCTATTATCCATAATGCTTCTCTGATTCTACAAACCATTTATTATGGCTGAAAGATCAGCTAGACTTCAAATCTTTAAGAATAGCACTATTAAGATGAATGAAAGCTCCAGCTATTAATGTGCTAATTGTATTGATACCAGTTGCTACCACCTTTGTTGAAAAAAAAAAGTCAATGGATCAATTCTCTGTGGAGGGCATCCCTCAGGGAGTCAAAACAGGTTCTTCTGAATGCCTACTACACGTGTGGAGTACAACTTCAGAAGCATTTGACCACCCACATTTTGAGAATCGTATCTGATTTAACAAAGAAACTGGAATGCTGAATTTAACTTAACCATAAAGGTTTATGTTTTGTTTTGTTGAATTAAGCGGATATCTTAGGTGGTTCCTATTGCTGTGATGAAACACCATGATCAAAAGAAGTTGGGAAGGAAAGTGTTCATTTCACTTACACTTTTTTAACAGTTTACCCTGGAAAACATTTAGGCTGGAAACTCAAAAAGGGCAGGAACCTGGAGGCAAGGGCTAATGCAGGCAGGGGCCATGGAGGAGTGCTACTTATTGGCTTGCTCAACCCAGGACCACAAGCCCAATGGTGGTCTGCCAGACCTACCACATCAATCATTAAAAGAAAGCCATATAGGTTTACCTACAGTCATTCTTATGGAGGCCTGTTCTCAATTAGTGCTCCCTCCTCTCTGATGTTCTAGCTTGTGTCAAATTGATTAAAAAGAAAAAAAGAAAGAAAAAGTCAAACAAAAACCACCTAGCCAGTGCTAAATAACGCTTATGCATGTAAAGCACCCTGAGTTAAAAAACAAAACAACTTTATGTAATAATTTAGCTCAAATAATAAAAGCATTTTCCTTTAAAGTCTTTTTTCCTTTGATATACAAACTGCAGACAAACACAAAGAATAAATAACATCACATATAAAACAGGATTTTTATAAACCTGTGTTTATTTTTCTAAATATACGACCACCTCTCCTTTCTATACTTTCCTCTTTTCCTATCTTTCTTTGAAACAAGATCTCACTAAATATCCCAACGACCTCAAATTCAGTTATTCTGCTCTCCTCCTGAGACACAGATAACACTAAAAGACTTCCAAAATCCAAAAGTCAAAGCAATCCTCTCTGACCCTATAATTCACTTGCCCAAAATAATCAAAGGTCAAAAATTGTACAGCAACATATCATTACCTACAAAATCTGCAGCTTCCCAAACAGTTCTTTGCCTCTCCCTACTTACTTCAATCTATACATTTTTTGTGTTTACAGGTAAGTAACATTTTAGAATAATGCTGGGGCTTTCTTTATCAGTAATGTATTGTTTCTCTAGCATTATTTGTCAAAAGTGGTTTCATTTTTACATTTCAGTTAGGAATTGATTTACTAACAAACTGAGTTATATACATTATAAACAGAAGATATACTACTGTTTTCCTGATAAACTTCCTACTCAGAATATCAAAATCAATTATTGTTTCTCTGCACAGAAATAAAAGGGCACTCATTCTGTTTTACTGTGAAAAAAGCAACTCGTTTAAACCACATATTATCTAAACTTCTGAAGACATAATGAGAATTTTTCTTCATCAAAATAAATCACCTCTCACAGACAAAGGGTAAGACACATGGGGAGAGGGGTATAAAATACACAAAAAGTTACTGATAGACCAAATTTAAGGATGGAGAAATGATTTCAGTGAGCACTTGATTAAAAGGACTATCTAGTGCTAGAGAGGTGACTAAGTGGGTAAAGGGAAGCTATCAAGGCTGATCTGAGCTGACCTGCAGGGCCCGTATGGAGGAAAAGAGACAACTTCCACAGGTTGTTGTCTCACCTCCACAAGTGTGCCATGCTATGCATGCACAGTAAAATAAATGCAGCAAAAAAAAAAAAAAAAATACAGAGTTACCTAAACTGAAAATAAATGTAGAAAAATGCTTTTTATTATCTACTAGAAAACTTCAAATAAAAAAAAAACTACAATGAGATATGCCCACACTTCCACCAAGAATCTCATATTTAGTGAGGAATATATGCACAACTACTTTAGAAAATAATTTGGCAGGATCTACTAAACTATTTTAGTCCCAACATAACCCAAGAAAATCAGTGTATATGTCTGCTTAAAGACATAGAAAAGTATTCTTTAAAGTTTACACTGGCCAAAACAAACCACCCACAAATCTCTATTATCTCAAGAATCAAACACTATACAATAATAATACAGACAAATACAAAGACACGATGCCCATGAAGAATACATGCATACACAGAAGAATACTGGCAGGCTAGCTGAACTGAGCAAGCCTGATGACCCCTGGGACCAAAAATGAAAGGAAAGCACCACTCTCAAAAGTAGTCCTCTGGAGACTGGAGAGATGGCTCAGAGGTTAAGAGCACTGTCTGTTCTCCCAAAGGTCCTGAGTTCAATTCCCGGCAACCACATGGTGGCTCACAAACATCTATAATGGAGTCTGGTGCCCTCTTCTGGTCTGCAGGCATACACACAGACAAAATATTGTATACATAGTAAATAAATATTCTTAAAAAATGTAGCCCTCTGACTTTCACTTATGCTCAGTGGTACATGTGTGCTATCACTCACCTCAATTCATATATGCGTGCACACAATGGTAATAACTTACATGCTACATAATTCCACTTAAATGATATTCAAGAAAGAAAAAAATAAGTTGTTCCTAGTTAAGAATTAATCCACTAGCAAAAAATAAAAAGAATTAATGACAGAACAGAAAAAACCCATAAAGTTAGTAATGTATAGTAATTATGCACTTGATATGTTAGAAGGTGGAGAAATAAAGGCAAAGGACAGTATAAAGGCTGCAACTACCTCATATTAAATAAGGCGTTAAGAACCATTGCTTAAAATTGATGAAACAGTGCATAACTAAAAAAAATAACATTTCTGTCTTTCATACAAATAGAAAATTAGAACAGAATCATAGTCAATGAGTCCATGAACCATTAGGAAAAAAAAGAAAGATGCTGGGATCAAACCCAAGAACTTGTTAAACACAGACAATAATAGCAAGCTATGCCCACAGTCTTCAGTAGATTTTATGAAAGCAACAGACATAATTCACCTAAAAATGAATGGGAATGAATCTGACTGCTTCTAAATCCAGACATGAAAATAATAATAAAATTATTATTATTAATTTAGGTACACGCCACATCATGTGAAATCAGATCCATCACAATTAGAAAAAACACTATTACAATTCATTAGTTTTGAAATTAAACAGTTGAACATGGTAGCATACACCTATAATGTCTTCACAGAGGAGGCTGACCAGAATTTTGAGTTCAAGGTCAGCCATAAAAGATGAGATACTACTTGAACATCTTGAAAGACTTCATAATATAGAAATATATGCTTTTCTTTATCCTAAGATTAGTAGGTAAACTATAGACAATCAAAAGGAAGTAAATGACATAATAAACTGATATGATGAATAAAAACAAATTTATTTGATCATATGTAATAAATGATATATAGTTTAGACAAATAATTTTTACTTATTTCATGAAAGCAACAAGGAAAAATCTTGGGACAAAGAAAATGTTCTCGAAGTATATCATCCTACAAAACTCTAGATGAGGCCAATGTTTACACACGAAATCTGAGAGTTGGAGTAGAAAAGAGCTTAGTAGTAGTAGAATGTTATTATTACGCTGGGCGGTGGTGGCGCACGCCTTTAATCCCAGCACTTGGGAGGCAGAGGCAGGCAGATCTCTGTGAGTTGGAGACCAGCCTGATCTACAGAGCTAGTTCCAGGACAGGCTCCAAAGCCACAGAGAAACCCTGTCTCAAAAAAAAAAAAAAAAAAAAAAAAAAAAAAGAATGTTATTATTACTATTACTAGTACTAATAATACTACTATTAGAATGCAGGAGGCACGATATTTAGTCCCCTAGATGATGAAGAGGAAGGGGGGGTGTGATTTAATAGTCTCAAAAAGTACTGAGACTCCAAAGAATGAAGACGTTCAGGGTATGAAAATAACAGATCCTGTCAGTATAAGCAGTGTAACTTTGGGTCGTGCAGCTATAAAGTATAGGCAATAAGAAAGCTAACAGTAAGTAAAATAGAGGGCGAGTTTAGAAACATATAGGGTGTTGACAAAATTAAAATACAAACATAGTCCTGAATAATGACTCAAAGGATGAATGGACTAGAAAAATTAAAGAATACTTCAGAAAGAGTGAAAAACATGACAGAAGCAGGAGACAGTAGGAAATAAAGTAAAAACCAAATGCAAATAAAATGCACAATACTTTTAAGAGACCAAATCCCTGTATAGCTGTAACAGAAAATGTAAGAGCTGATAAGATGAACAGCAAAAAAACAGCAGAAGGCACTTGAGAAATATTACTGGAAGGTGATGAGACTATGAAGAAATCTGTTCAACAACAAATTTCAACCATGGCCCGGGTCATGCTGGAAATGAAATGAATTTGGTAAAAGAGTGGATACAGAAGAGCAAATCAAGAATACCACCAAGGTTATTAATCCAGGAACATCCTTAACATGTAATGGTAACCTTTCTTTGATAATAAATTTTGGCGGCAAAGGAGGTGATGTCTGAGGATAGAGGAAGGGAGACAAGGTAGGAGCTATGAATACAAACAGAGATGTTGACACATATTAGTATATAAAAGCCCCATATTTAAGACTATGAGATGGAAATAAAATTTGTGCATTTCCAATAAATGACTAGTGAACACATTCAAATTGCTTTAAAAAGAAACAGCAACTCAACAAATAGTCAAAGCTCAAAACTGAGATGTGGCTACTCTTTAAATGTATTCCTAACCTATACCTCAAGGTGATCTATCAGACTAGATGACTTACAGTCTAAACGTTTTAACAGAATTTTTATTTATGGATGAAGAATGACCCAAAGAAAGGCAGATTTGAAAAATGAGAATTTTAAAACAGAGCAATGCTATCAGCATCTAAACACTTGAGGGGGACAAAAAAAAAAAAATACCAAAGGAAAGAACAGAGAGAGGAATGAAATCAGGCCAGGAGAACAACATAGTTTACTAACAAATGCACCGTTTTCGACTAAAGATTATGTAGGTAAAATAAAAGAAGAAAATGTGAGCCACATTTGGGAGAAAGCAGTCAATAAAAATCTGTCAGAGCCCAGGTGTTTGAGTTAGAGCCTAAGAATAAATTATGTTGTTTTTAATAATAAAATCAGCAGTCTCTCAATAAATAGAATCTACAGAAAACTATTAAGCTAGAAATCATATAGTTAACAAGTATAATTTCAGTTCCCCAGCCCTGAACACCAAAAAATGCAAAACTGAAATAAATCCCTGACTAAAGGGCTTAACAGATAAAAGACAGTTAAATTGGAGAACACATAAAAATAAAAGTTAATAAAAAAACCAAAAGATGTGTCAATAAAAATGTTTTGAGTGTTTAAAATAGAAATAAAAGGTACTATGAAAACAAGAAGATCCTCCTAGAAATGTGTAGCAAATAAAATGTCAATAGGTGTAATGAGGTTACTATGGGGCAAAGAAAGGACAGAAGTGATATTTTATTATTACTATAGATGTCTCAGTGGGGGGCTTACTATGTCAAGTATGAAGACTGAAGTCCAGAGCCCTAATGCTCACTATATAAAGGTATCCCACCTATAATTCCAATACTAATAAAACAGGGACAGGGATCCCTGGAGCAAACTAGCCAGCTAGGCTAGCAGAAACAGTGGTTCAACTAAGAAACTAGGTCCTAATGAATGAAGTGTAGATCAATCAGGGGAAATACCCCACTGTCAGCCTTGAACTTCCACACAGATACTCACACTCATGAAAGTATATACACATATGCTTCCATATAGATTCCCACGCAAACACACATTACACAGAAACATACACACAGAGAGAGGGGTGTTTTAAGAAATAATGGGCTAGCTAAGCACGGTGATACGGACACCTGTAATTCCAGCATTTGGAAGATAGAGCTAGCATGAGGAGTTCAGTTTAAGGGTCAGCCTGAGGTCCATGGATCTTCTCTTAATAAACAAAACAAGCTAGAGGAAACTCAGCATCTAGGAGCACCAGCTGCTCTTCCAGAGGACCCAACTTATGTTCCCAGAATCCATTAGTAGTTGATTCACAACCACCTGCAACTCTAACTGATGTCCTCTTATGGATCTCTGAATTTGAGGCCTGCTAGGGATACAGTGTTACTCTGCCTCACCCCCACTCCATGAAATAAGGAACAAAAAGTCCCCAAATTTTAAGACAAACATTAACCTCTGAATCCAGAGTTCAAAGAGCTGTACACAGAACACACACAAACAGAACCAAATCTAGACAAATCGGAGTCAAATGTCTGTAAGTCAAAGAAAAAATTGTTAAAGCATAAATTATGGGGAAAAAATAATACCTAAGTAATCAGAAACAATAGGGGGCAAAAACAAACAACAAAAAACAGTGTAATAACCTATCTAAGTGCAAATAAAGACCAAAGAATACATGCATTTTTAAACTGTCAAACAAATTCACAAATACTGTTAACAGTTTGTTTATTCTCCCTCTGATATTATATTCCTGGAACTTCAGATATTATCAAAATTCTTTCATCTTTACCCAATCTAAAATACTAAAAACAACAAAAGGAAAAAACAACAAAACACCCCAAAAAACCTTTTAAGTTGGAGCATCAAATTTTGATTTACACTTACATGAATTTTGTATTAATTTAAATTATTTTTATTATAATCTGCTTGATTATTCTATGGGTGTATCATTTTTGCTGACTCTTTTGGGAGTATGCATTATATATGTTATATACATGCAGGTCAGAGGTTAACCTTAAGTGTTTTTACTCCGGTGACATTAATTTTGGATTTGAGACGACCTCTTGTGCATTGGGACTGATTACAAGTACATGTAACCAAGCTTGACTTTTTCCCTTTTTCCAAATGTGGGTTTCTGTGTAATGTGTGTTTGCGTGGGAATCTATATGGAAGCATATGTGTATATACTTTCATGAGTGTGAGTATCTGTGTGGAAGTTTACCTGTTTAATGGATTTCAAACCTTAAGAGTTCCTGACTAATACATCAAATTGAAAATCCATACAAGTTTTCATGTCATACAATCTGCTTTGTTTCTAAATTCTGTTGTTCCCACTGAATTACTGACTCCTAAATCTTTACCCTACAGTATAAACATCTGGTAAACATCTCATTCCGTTACTTCCCCGTTCTAAAGCACTCTCCACTACACCAGAGTTGCATTTCTAAAACACACATCATATTACTCAAGTCTTGACTAGTATCTGTGACAAACCCATGACAAACTGTTGAACTCTTTCCATCCACATCACTAATTAAACCCTCCCCCTTTGATCTAAGAGAAAAACTCATCAATATTTAAAACCTGACATTTTTTATTTAATCAATATTACCCCGCCATTTTTACTCCTTTTATTTCTAGTCTTAAGGGATAATGTTTCCTTCTAATACTGCCTTACATATACAATGTACTTATGTGACACTTATTATTGTGAACTTTTTGGGAAATGGCACTGAAGGTGTGATAACAAGGAAGTACCCAGTAATTTCTGGAATGAATGAAAAGATACAGTGCACTGGATGGCAGGATGAAACTAACCCACTGAACGCCGGGCAGTGGTGGCGCACGCCTTTAATCCCAGCACTCGGGAGGCAGAGGCAGGTGGATCTCTGTAAGTTCGAGACCAGCCTGGTCTACAGAGCTAGTTCCAGGACAGGCTCCAAAGCCACAGAGAAACCCTGTCTCGAAAAAATCAAAAAAAA
>NW_004949147.1:2295319-2305085 GCF_000317375.1 Microtus ochrogaster
TGGTGGTAGAGGAAGAGGAGGAGGAAGCAGCAGCATGCTGGGATGCGTGTTACACGCACACACATAAAATAAAAATTTTCCTTTAAACGGAATAGGTGAGCTTAAAAGGTTGTGCTGGTTGGGTTAATTTAGCATTAATAAGTTAAAATTATTCATTAAAACACACTGCTGTCGTTTTATTTTATTACTTTTTTTTTGGTTTTTCGAGACAGGGTTTCTCTCTGGCTTTGGATATTTTATTACTTTTTAATCACAGATAAATTTTTTTATTGAAAAAAATTTCTGCCTCCTCTCCCCCTCCCCCCCAGATAAATTTTATGTATAAGGAATTTCTTAAAACTAATTATACAAATTGTTTATGGATCATTTAAGACCTCCATCTGCTTGGCACCCTGGAATGATAACTTGAGGGCACAAGGACCGTGGCTCAGGAACTAAGCAGCTTAGTTCTAGAAATTCACTAGCTTCTTTTTCCAAATTTCTGTTTTCCATTCAAACAGAGTATCTGTACAAGAGAACAATTGGTTTACAGCTTCCAGCTGCAGTGCCTTTGAAATTAGAAGCAGTATTTTAGCAGACACCACTGTATCCCCAGGCAGTGCAGTGAGTGGCTAATAAAGAATGTTCTGGCCGGGCAGTGGTGGCACACGCCTTTAATCCCAGCACTCGGGAGGCAGAGGCAGGCGGATCTCTGTGAGTTCGAGACCAGCCTGGTCTACAAGAGCTAGTTCCAGGACAGGCTCCAAAACCACAGAGAAACCCTGTCTCGAAAAACAAAAAACAAAAAAAAAAGAATGTTCTGGCACAGCCTTCTGTTTCTTTAAGGCAGTCTTCTGTAGGGTTTAAGTGTTGGAGATCCTCAAAGGCTGCCAGACTCAGCAGCATCATAAGCTGAGTGTGGCAGTTTGAATGTAACTGGCCCCCAATAAGCTCTATTAGGAGGTGTGTTCAAGTAGGGAGGGAAAGCCTCGCTGGAGGAAGTATGTCAGTGTGTGGGTGGGCTTAGAGGTCTCTTTTGCTCAAGCTTCCCTAGGTTAGACTGTCAGCTGACTTCCTGTTGCCTACAGGATGTAGAAATCTCAGTTACAGCTAGCTACAGCACCATGTCTGTCTGTACTCTGCCATGTCCCACCATGATGATAATGGACTAAACCTCAGAACTGTAAAAACAAGCCACCCCAACTAAATGTTTCCTTTATAAGAGTTGCTGTGGTCACAGTGTGGCTTCACAGCCACAGAAACGCTGACTAGACACCGAGTTTCTTCTTTGTGAAAACTCTTTTCTTTGTCTGGCATTATGTACCTGCAAGGAGCCTTATCTGTTAATGATCCTCTCTTTTTAAATCAACACACATTTTTTCATGAGTCCCATTATTTTTTATTATTTTCCATTTTTGTTTTGTTTTTGGTAGGTACTGGAAATCAAAGCCCAGAGCTCATATAGGCTGAGCAACTCACTGAGCAGCACTCCCAGCCTTCAGCTCTCTCCCTGATTCTCTGTCTTAGCCTCTTTCCCAGATGACATCAATTAACATTCATTATCACATCATATAATTTTGAAATTTAACTAAATTAAGCAACCACATAATTCCAAATTTATCGTTAAGAGTGACTCTTAAGCACATTGCAAGTATCTTTTTGTATTATAAAGGAATAAGTGTAGAACATAAAGCCTCTTCAGAATTTAAATAATTAACTTTCTTGAAGGTACTCAATCAAAGGTAATTGGCTTAACCAATAAAACGAAACATGCAGACCCTGAAATACTTACATAACTGTGTTGTCATCCACTAAGATATCACAACCATGAGCAGGACACGAAATAGTCTGGAAAAGATCAAAATTTAAACTTCTTCATTGAACAATATTTATAGGATGCCAGGCAGTTTGCTAGGTTCTGATAATACTTTCCAGTTTGCAGGATCTCAATCCTTTCCATTTGTATTACAGGAAAGACATTTTTGAGTGTAACTATCCTTGTAAGCAATTGTTTGTTTTTTTCTTCACCAAAAAAAAAAAAAAAAAAAAGTTACGAGCAAAATACAAAGTTCTCTATCAGGGAGAACCTGACAGAGATTATCAGGGCTGATGAATGATGGAACCACATTATCTAGATTAGACTGTTAAATGGAAAGTCTTTTTTTTTCTTCAGCCTGTTTTAATCTAGAAAAATGTTTAATCCCAAAATTTTTACCTGGCTATAGTTATCCAACGACCTAAACAAGTGAAAATCAAATTACCTGTCCCATGCCTTCCTCCATTATTTTGGTAGTTAAATATTCACTCCAGCACTGCATACAAAACTTATGTCCACATTCAAGGCCAGTAAAATACTGTAACAAAAACAAAATATGATATTTAACAAAAACTTCATTAAAAGAAAGTTGAACTAACTACATAGTGCCTCAGAGCTTTATTATCTCACAATTCTCATAGTAGTTAAAATGTCCATTTGACAAAAACCAAACAGGTCCTAAAATTTAACTTCTATATGATAAAATCTAGACATGTGAATACTTTGAACAGTCTACCTGATTAATAGGAAATACATGCCATTGATACAAATTTTACAAAAGTAGACCTGTTTAAATTAAATATATGAAGATTTCATGAGCTACTATGGAGATTAAATCAAACCACAATGAGACACTATGTCACACTCACTACAAGAGCTGTTTCGTAAGAATGTGAAAGGGTACCACAACTCTGGAAAACAACTAAGCAACAATTCAAAATATTAATGCAGCTGTTATAACTTCTCTCCTAGTTACTTTTCTAGTGTAGTGACAAGGCAACATATAAAAGAATGTTTAATTTGGGGCTCCAAGTCTACAGTCCATGGCCAACATGGCAGCACGGCAGCAAGCAGGCGTGTATTGGATCCACAAACACAAGACAGAAGAGAGCTGAGTGGAAATGGCATAGGTTTTCTGAAACCCCAAAACCAACCCAAGAGACACACTTCTGACAATCACAAACCTCCTAATCCTTCATAAACAGCCACCAACTAGGGGTCAAACATTCAGATATATGAATCTATGGTGCCCACTCTCATTTAAAACATACTGTATGACCCAGCCAGTATATTCTGAGAAATTAAAACACACATCCTTATAAAAATTTATGCACAGTATTTACATTAGCACCATGCATAATAGCCAAAATACAGAAACTCAGATATTCATCAACAAACAGATGAAGAACAGCTATATAAAGGCATATATAGTCACAAAAAAGAATTGAGTTCTGATAGCTACTATAACATGAAATGAACCCAGAAAAACATGCTAAATTAAAACAGCCAATGACAAAAGACTCACACAGTTTCTATTTAGATAAAAGGTACAGAACAATAAATCCTTAGAAAATGTTTGCCATGGGCTTTATATCTGTGGTGAAAGAAGGATGACTACCAAAAAATATAGGTTTTTTTAAAAGGTGAATGGGAATTATAATAATACTTAAAATTTAAAAATTATGAATTTCATACAAGGATAAAAATATAGCAAGGTGTGCAAGGATAGTTACAAAAGCACTAACTCTAAAGTGGTATTTTTAAATGTTTCTGTTTTCTTCTCCTTTCATTTTCCCCCCTTTCTTTTTGGTTTTCCAAAACAGGGTTTCTCTATGTAGCTGTCCTGGAACTCAGTATGTAGACCAAGCTGAGCTTGAATTCAGATCTGCGTGCCTTCCTCCCAAGTGCTGACATGCACAGCTTTAAATGTTTTGCAAATACATACAGGACTTCATGGAATTACAAAGAATGTAAAAATTAAATTCTGTAGTAAACTGAGAAATTTATTCTGAAGCAGGTATAGTAAGTAGCATATGTCTATAATCTAGAACTTAGTGGTGCCTTTAATATCAGGGAAGCAGTTGCAGGTGGATCTCTGTGAATTTGAAGTCAGTCTGGTCTACAGAGCAAGTTCAGCTAGGTAAATGAAGGATGTGGTCGACCGGTAGTCAGAATTAACCAGACCAGCTCAAAAACAAGGGATATAATTTTAATAATTGGGAGCAAGAGAAACTCACACGACCAGGATCCAGCAAGAATCACGCGCAGCCAAATGAATACAAAAAAAGGGGCGGGCACCTGGATGCCCAGGTCCTTCTTCCGTCTCCCCAAGCGCCCACACCCTAGCCAAATGTGATTGGCTGAGCTTCCCCATCATCTCCCCTTTTGTCTAAACAAATCGAACCAAACCCGATACAACTATATACAATAGGAATAGATACCAAATATAAAATTATAAGCAACAAACAATATTAAACAAGAAACATATAACATAAGTTTTACTAAGCATTCTATTTCAAGGAGTCTAAATAATGTATTGAAATTGAGTTTATCTAAATCATGAGGGTAACTACAATTTTCTAATCTTCAACTCCATCAAAGATCTGAGAAGGGAAGTAATATTACTTGAGTAAACAGGAAGTACAATCTAGAAACTTCCAAAATGTGCAACAAATGACAGAGACAACTGACTACCTCTGCAATCACCCAAAGTCTCATTTGCAATGTTGAGGCAACCAACTTTGGCTAAGACCTAACGTAACTGACACACCATTTTCAAAGGCGAGAAACCTTTTAGAACTATCTTACCCTGTCTTGGCAGGATAAGACAATCCTGTTTTTATCCATTTATGGATACTCTGTACCTCTGTCAGTGGTCGAGGTATGGGCTTTTCTTTGCCCAAAGGCCAGTTCTGCCAAGAAGAAGACAAACTCCAAGTAGAGTGTCTTTGGTGCTCAACATTCTCTCGGGAGTAGAGTGGTGTTGCCAGGAGTGATTGATAGTGTCTCACTACCATGGAACTCTAAGTTAGATTAAAGGCCATTTTCTACAGCTCTTCGAAGAGGTTGAAGATTATATTATCTATACTAAATATAATCTCTATGTATCTAAAGAACCTGATTAGCCTAAATATAAATATGACAAACATATGACTATTGATTTATAATTCTCGATAATACCTATCTAACTTGAAGACTAAGAGAATAAACAACTGTGCAAGAAATAAGGACAATGACCTCCAAATGTAAACAATGTATATCATTACATAAACAATATATAAGTATCTTAATCAGAGGTATAAATGTACATTGCAATATGGTAAATATACATATCAATACTATATATAAATACATAACAAATGTTTTAAACAGAGGTAGAAGCATACTCACATACAATATTCAATATAATTTAACTTTGTATCAACATACAAGAATCGATACCAATATAATTTTCTAAAAACAAACACTTATAAATACCAATCTATTATCCCTCAACAGGTATGCACTGAAAAACCTTGTCTCAAAAAAAAAAAAAAAAAAAAAAAAATATAACCCAGTGCTCAAACACTTGCCTACAAGTCTGAGACCCTAGAATTATTTCCCATAACTATAAAATAAACAAGTAATTAAGATGATAGTAAGCCCATATGTACATACAGTTTCAGCAAAATGAGGCTCAGAGCAAGAGAAAGGAAGAGATTTGGACAGCATAAGTCACAAAGAACAAAGAAAAACTAATAATAGATTTTGTTCTAACTTTGAGGTGATGGCTGAACAAAGTATAGTGTTTGAACTCAAACAAAAGGTTAACTTGTTTAGATTTCAGAACATTTTACAGGGCTGATATGGTTCAGTGGCAGTTTTTTTGTCTAGTTTTTCTGATGTCCTAGCTTAGATTCTCTCCCACTGCCAAATAAATACATAAAACGTCAACACAAAAAAGCAAGTTTATAATATTTATGACTTTTTATTTAAGCTTTTTAAACAACACATTTAAAAACACATTGTAAAAACCGTCAAAGAAGTTTAAAAATACTCTATTTTAAAAATAAAATCAATGTCACCTGCATAAACCAATTTTAGCTAGAATGGTCACACCACTTTTACAATTCCTTTATATGTGATATAAAGGAGTCCGCAAGTTTTTCTTAGGGACCACCATTCACCATTTTTGCCTTTTTCGGGTGCATGGCACTAGCATGCTGGTACCTACCTTCTCGAAATAATAAACGCTCTTGCTGATTGCAAAAAATAAATAAATAAAATCAATTACCTCATTTTCCACGTTAAGCTGGTAAAGCTGTGTTAACATGGATGTGAGAATTTTTAAGCAATGCTATGAGCAGGTATGACTAAAAGTGGCATGTGCCTGTACTCTCAGTTGTTTGGGGGACTGAGACAAACAAGAGGTCTGGGCTACTCTATCAGGTGCCGGCACTTAGCAGCAGCAATGGAGTGGCACCTGTGAGCGTCACTGAGCAGCACCCTGAAAGAGTATCACTTTAAAAAAGACAACAAATTCTTTTGAGTGAGTGATTACGTGGAAAAATTAATCCCCTTGTTTATGCCCTATTCCATTTCCTTTATCAGAAATGGCTGTTGTTTTCATTTCTGAAGTGTACTTGCAGAGACATTCTAACATACACATACAGTATGAGAACCTTATGCTTTCCTTGATACTTTGTTACTTTTGTTGTTTGGGTTTTTAATTTCTGCTGGGGCCCCATAACTGTACAAACATTTACCCATTCCCTGTTCTTTACACAGTTCTATTATTTTTAATTATGTGTATATGTGAGGGGATGGAGGGAATATGTATGTGTAGGTGGCCAAGGAGAGCTTGAGTTACAGCTAGCCAACGTAGGTGCTGGGAACAGAAGTAAGTGTTCTGGTCCCA
Organism: Microtus ochrogaster; assembly: GCF_000317375.1. Classification (NCBI taxonomy): domain Eukaryota; kingdom Metazoa; phylum Chordata; class Mammalia; order Rodentia; family Cricetidae; genus Microtus; species Microtus ochrogaster. The sequence goes on from NW_004949147.1 coordinate 2,302,012, forward strand.
TGGTTTACCTCCTTTTAAACCACAATTTCTTTAACTGTTCATTCACTATTAATGAAACAAAAGATTTTTCCTACCACTCTGTCACACTGACTGTAATACACTTTGCAACCATGTGACTTCTTAAGAGGGATACATAAAAAGATGACAGGTATACAAGTACAATTTAACATTTATTATTAGGTACTTTTACAAGAACTGGTAGCAGTTCTGACTGAGCAGTAGTATAAAGTTTCTCATACACATGTCAGAGCTTTCACCAATCTAACATAAAACACAAAGTAAATGATTTGGTCTTTAAAATATATTTTTGCACATCCTTTTGAGGTTTTTGCTTTTTGAGGCATAGTTTCTCTGTGTATCCCTGGCTGTCCTTAAATCAGATATCCACTTGCCTCTGCCTCCCAGAGTGCTGGGATTAAAGGTATCCCTCATCATACCTGACTGTTCTTTGAGAATTATTTACAAAGTAAATTTTTTAAAATCATATTTACCTTCATTACTCCCTTAACTCCTCCCAGATCCACTCCTCCTCCAAATAATTTTAATTTCATTTTTAAAAATAAAGAGTGAAGTTTCAACTTTGCAAGGGGTGTGTGTGTGTGTGTGTGTGTGTGTGTGTGTGTGTGTGTGTGTGTGTGTGTGTGTTTTTAGCATGTCCAATCCAGTCAATTTCTTTTCCTCGGCATTTTCTTAACATAATTTGCTAATTTTTCATTGGGCTGTCCTACCCATGGCTCTCTTGTGCACACCATTTTCTTCACAGTTTACTAATTTCTCACGCCATGTAACATACACCCAAGCACACCCAATGACTTTCAGGACTTTATTTTTTTACAATAGTTGGTCTTTATAATTACGGAAAATACTTTTTCGATTCGGAGTGTTCATATTGTGTTGCCATGAAAACACTTTACTATACATGGTAAAAGCCAGTCTTCAATGATGGCTTCAAATTTAAGCAAATTGAGTCTGTTTCTACCTCCATATTGTTTTAACACCACATCCTGCAGAATCTGCCTTCTCTCCATTATCTTCTCCTAAAGTACACCCTATTCAGCTACTGTCTATTCTTGCACCTGGCAGTTTAATCCTCTCTCTGTCCCTAACACAATCTATTCCTTTTAAACATTTTGTCCAACTACTATTATATTGTGCCAAATATTCAAGTCATTCTTTAAGTTCTCTTAATATCTAACAATTTCGTTCACATAGTTCCTATCTAATTTATTCCTAGCTCATTTTAGTCTTTCTTCTAAGTGATAATTTTAAAACTTTGCTACATTTTCTAATTAGCTATTATCTAAAATATGCTTTATGTAATTGATGCTCATGGTATTATATGCAAAGAATTAGAGAACCAAAAATTCTACACATAGCCTACCAACTTATTTTTTAAGTTCACAGAAGTAGTCATGTAAAGAAGTATAGCCCAATCCTGAAATTAATTTTATAGGCAGAATAGCAAGTACACAGTATGCCAACTTTGAAGGTGTAATAATCTCATTACTTTCCCCATCATCACAAAAAGATAGGGCACTAGCTTGCTACTAGATCACAAGAATTTTTGTACATCACTCTTCTATTCAATCAAGAATCAATAAGCTAAGGGATTAAGGGACATAATAGTTAATAAGTTATTATTGGAAGCCATAATGGTATCTATTGCACTATCTAGTCTGTAAGCAGAGAATATTTTACAAAATGATATATTAACTAGGTACACATAACAAACATGAGATGTAGTGTATACCTATAGACTTGGAAGGCTAATTAAGAAGACCATGAGATAAAAGCCGATTAGAGTCATAGTAAATTTCTGGATAGCCAGAGAATATAGCAAAACCCTGTATATCTAAGTAAAAATAAATCACTATGGCTAAAGAGAGTGCAAAACCTAGCCTGTGGTCTGAATATACACATTCACTGTACTAAAGAAAAGTTATTACAACCATAGTCTTCCATCTGGTCCGACATATTTTCCTCTCATCTCTGACATATTTGCTTTTAACTACCTCATATCCAGTTCCTTTAATTTCTTTGTCCTTACTTAACTCATAAAACTTGACTATTCATTAAACTTACCTTCATTTATGCTGTAAATAAATCCAAACAAAAGAGTATTAATAACTTACAGAGTATCATCTATAACAAAAATGATCATAAAGGATCTAAAGAAAGCTTAATTTCTGACATTTTATTTTACATACATAGCAAATAATGCTCAAAAAAATTGGAGGGGGGATAGACCTAGAATTCATTATGTAAATAAGGCTGCCTCTGCCTTCTAAACACAGGAGTTATATGTGCCACAACATCCAGATAACAGCAGATTTCTAGGGAAATCATGGTATTGGGAAGGGTAAACCATGATCTTACTATATAGTATATTAAAAAAAAAAAACTATTTTCAACTAAAAAAAAAAATCTGTCCTCCATCAGAAATTGCCAATATAATCTCGAAAATTAGAGTCATTTGTTTATATTAAAAAAAAACCAGAATAAAAAAGAAATCCATCCGTTCTCGCAAGAGTTTAATTGGATGGTGGAGAAGGAAAATAGAATAGAGAGATGGATCCGAGCTTAAGAGAACATTCGTTTCCAAGTACCCACGCCAAGCAACTCACAATTGCCTGCAACTACAGTTCTGGGGATCTAACACACCTCTCTGGCCTCTGTGAACATTGCACTCATGTGCACAACCTGTTCCACCCATATACATAATTAAAAATAAACTGGGCAATGGTAGTGCACACCTTTAGTCCCAGCACTTGGGAGGCTGAGGCAGGCGAATCTCTGAGTTCCAGACCAGCCTGGTCTACAGCACTAATTCTAAGACAGCTGAGGCTGTTACATAGTAAAACCCTATCTCAAAAAGCTAAATACATAAATAAATCTACAACTTATTTCAAAAGTAAAGGAGGAGCAGACCTAGACCAGATTCTTTCAAGTAATGTTGGTGCTTAATGCCAGAAGCACCAAAATTCTAAATGGACGATTCAACATGGGAATGGGACTCTATTTAACAATTCTTATGTCTCCAGCCACTAGACCCCCCACTCCAGTTTTTTTTTTTT